>NC_090895.1:38815116-38825116 GCF_036669925.1 Montipora capricornis | reverse complement strand
TTGTGGTGAGCTGCAGGACGCGAGTGGCGATCAAGCTGTATTTAATTCCTACTGAATAGCTGGTACATATTTCACGCGCCAAACAGCTTGGAGTCATCGCACGAGCTGATTACAATAACGGCGAAATTACATTTTTAGATAACGTTCTCTAAGCTTTAATTCGAAGAGGAAGTGATTATAACTAATGAAGCATCTCGAACAAATGCAAAGAAAGCTGAATTTTTCTTCAAAGTCCCCTTTTAAAGTTAACCGCAAAATTTGAAAATCACTACTCCCTATTCACCTTGTATTTCATATTCTTTGATTGCACTCACGTGATAAGACGGCCATGTTGGTGTCAAAACAATAGAAAAATGTAGCGCAAGTTTTGCATAATAATAGAGTCAAATTCTCGAAAGACTTTTTCGCTATTGTTCTTTCCACCAACATGGCCGCCGTGACGTCAGCTGCAGTCGGAAGACCTTAGACAGCAATGACCAGAACCAGGTTGCTGACCAGCGGTTATCGTTAAAATAATGGTTTGCTGGGGGTGCTCAGTCTCGCGGGCTCAGAAAACCTGGTTCTGGTCATTGTTATTTAAGGTTTTTCGGTGCGTGCAATCAGAGAATTGGAAGGTCCAAAATGACCTCTCGTCAGTTTTTCTTGGAACGGGATGATTTGCTCATAATCTACACATAACAAACGTAATGATTCAAACAAAATATGATCATTTGCATTTTCTCTCCAGGTCGTGACGGAAGAGATGGAGTACCAGGGCCCCCCGGACCTGCAGGTAAGAAGTGGTTGCATGCATTCAGGTCTTGAGTTCCGTTTTTTAATTGAGCCAACTAGATGGTTTGAATGATACTGCTTGAGGACACGCATTTTGACGGCCGGCTTTTTTATTGCAAAAACAGTTTCGAATAGTATACGAGTTACCATCTTCCATCCCCAGGGTTATGAAAAAAACGACGTTTGCATGAGCGGAAAATCGTTCATTTCAGAGTTATCCAATTGAAAATGTATTTTTCGCTGGTATGCGATTCATTCAGCTCATCAGCTCCTTTTGTTCGTTCACCAGCAACTGTACATTACGTCGTTGTCATTTGTGTCTTTAGAGATTGGTTGCAAACCATCTACAGGTTAATCAAGTGTTCTCGATATTCAAAGGAAACCTCTCCTCTCAGCTAACGGAAAAGGGAAAGCACACAGTCATATTCTATTATGTCCTCCTTAGGGATTTTTGCAGTGCAAATCAGTTTGACGGTGACGGCGAATGAAGACCGTGGACGAAACTGTCAGATTATCGTTAGTTTGGAAAATCTAGGATTTTACCAGCTTATTAAGTTGACTGTACGGGTATTAAGAGCGGTCCATGCAGGCTTTCAATGAAGGATTTACCATGTGAGTTGCTGTTTCAGCTGTAGGAGGATGTTGTCTGTGATAAAAGGAAGGAAAGAGAAACGACACACCTTGCTCTTCATTGCTCAACGTAATCACTTGAATTATGCTATCATGGCCAAGACAAGGTGTAGTCGTATTTCTCACGACTTTTTTCAATTCGTAGGAAGAGATGGAAGAGATGGCAGGCAAGGACCCCAGGGGCTGAGAGGAATTATCGGAACTAAAGGTACTTAGGTGTAAGAATGGAATGAAATGTCAGTCAGTCATCGTCCGGTAAATGTAAACTCTCTGTTATTTTTATCAGGTGAGGCTGGCCACAAGGGAATTCCTGGACTCCAGGGTCCTCCAGGGGCTCGAGGACCGAGGGGACCACAAGGGCCGCGTCTGGCGGGTGTTAGTTACAACCGATGGGGACGAACAAGCTGCTCAGGAAACGCTACTGTTGTTTACACTGGTAAGGAGATTTTCGTTGTAAAGTGATAGACAATCAAAAGACAAAGAAAGGGGACTGATACTTCACGTAAAACTCGTTTTCAGGGATGCTATCCGCCCGCCAATTTTTTGACGGAGATAAGTCCTTGGTCCGAGACTGACCTACAACAAAATCTAAACAAATTTCTTCACCTTCTTCCGGTCAAAAGAGTTCAAAGTATTCATGACATGCTCGTACTGGTGTACCCTCTATTGAGCAGATCTGCCCCTCAATACATTTGCGATCTTTTACTTGAACGCAACTCTTGAGTTAATCTACCGGGGAAACGCAAACTTATTATACCTAGTGTTGATACCACTGGTTTGGCCCCCATGCACTCCTTCCGTTATTATGCAAGTAAGTTAAGGAATTCATTGCCAGATAATGTGCGTACATCGCCATCTCTTTTTGCCTTTAAGACTGGTTTGAGAACTGTAGAATTTGACAAACAATGCTGTTCCTTGTTTGATTAATGCTAGTCTCGAAAACTCTCCTTTAAGGGGGAAGACTCTTAACTACAAAGCTGTTCCTATGTAAAACTTTACCCGTCATATCTTTGATGTCTGAATATCAAAGAACAATCCCTTTGGACACAGATGTTCTATAGAAGGTCTCTTGTACTTTTTCGAACGACAGCCATATTTGGCAAGTCACGTGACCACGGCAGAAAAAGCGCTAAAACTCAAATTATTAACTTTTTACAATAATGAATACAATACCAATGTTCGGAGAGCATTGTTTGGCACGTCTTGACGTAAGGATTTGTTGAAATTGTGCTTATGACGAAAATTACCCTGCTTTGAAGGGAGTTTTTAACACACTTTGTTTGATTGCGTTTGTGTTGAGAGATAAAAGGGAAAATCGATGCGTGGGATTATAGAGAATGTTTCGATCTTTCCTCTTCGCCCAAAAAACATCACCGAAGAAGTTGCTCCATCGAGTTTTAGGCTTTTTTCGTTCTTTTTGACCGTTTGGGACTGGTAACTATCAGCGCATGCGTCGTAATCTAATTTTCCGCCATCTTTTTTGCGTTCCGCTGGACAAGAGCAACGACGGCTACGGGGACGAGATTGCGATGAAATGTTCGGACAGAGTTTGGACATTGCCTTTGTGGAAAACTCACACTAAAAGGAGCTGCATATGCAGGATATCGACTTAAGGAAAGATTATTAACACGAAAACGACGTTGGGAGAACACTGTGTTTTTGAGCACAGTAGGTTTTTAAGTTCGTTTCTTTTTCAGGTTTTTCGGGAACTCAGTCTGTTCATGAGTCTAATATTAATAACCTTATTAAAATATAATTTGGCAGACAAAATTACGATCAGTCAGCTTGTAGCTTGGCCCAGAAACCTCAAGAAAACGAAACGTTGTTGCAACAGACAAAGTTTTTTCACAATTTTATTTTGTTTACAAGATTTATATTTCCCGTCATTTTGGCGGCAGTCCGACCGGCGACCCGCATTGTGCGTATTACCGCTGGAGTTTATGTTTGCGGTCGGCAATGTAAGCGTCCTTAGAAACAGGTTTGTAGTTAAGAGTCTCCCCCTTAACTGGGCATTTCATATTAAGATGTTTGTATATATATTTTATATTATTGCTATCATCTTATTACGTGAAATATAATTACAATTTATTAATTAAGTATTTTATTTGTAGTTTAATCATGTTACTCCCTTAACTTATTTTCGTCGAAGCAAAATAGTCATTGTATTGTATTGTATTGTATTGTATCATTGGCGACGCCTACCTATTTTAATGTGCCAAGCAGAGCCTTACTGGCTGCCTGAAATAAAAGTTTTTCTTTTGTTCCGGTGGTTAGCCCCTCTGAACAGCAAAACTAATAGTCGCAATCGGATATCTTCCTAATACGGTGAAATGACCGAATTTAAGTTCTTGTGGAGAACGTTACCAAATAAGAAGTCTCTCAAATTTAACGCTAGGCGGTTTTATTATTGGGAAAATGGCACATTTTGTCAAATTTAAAGAGTTACAAGAGTCGAAAAGAGACGATATAACAGCGAAATCTGTTCTATATATTGTTGCCGCTTCCGTTGCCTCGTTAGCATAAGATGAATCTCATACCGAAAAGTAAGCACTGACTTATGAAAATGCATTGTATAATTTGCGGCCAACTGACCGAGTAATCTTTGGGCAATTTTGTTCGATTCAGTTTTAAAATTTCAAAAATTGGCAAAGAAATTATGGGTTCATTAGCGCCTTTGGCACTCAATAGTTTCTCACTTTTTCTTGATTATCAAACCGTGAAGGGATCAAGATCGTGGACGAAGCTTAGTTTATCAAATTCTTTTACCTTTTGAAATCAAATTGTTTATAGTAATTAAACTAAAATGCATTTTAAATACAAACTGAGAACATGTAAACAATGACGGCAGTAAATATTCCCTTTTTGCTTAGATCCTGATCTTAGATTGGTTACTGAACCCTTGACTGATCTTAGTGTAATAATTAACGAGATCTCCTTGATGTAAACAGGGTTCATGGGCAGCGGCTTCTACACTCAAATCGGAGGAGGTTCCAATTACCTGTGTCTTCCTGACAATCCAGTTTTTGACGAGATTAGCCCTGGTTGGCAGGGCACAGCGGCCATATACGGAACAGAGTACGAAACAGGAAGCTTTCCAAGACTCAGCCACCTCCAAGATCACCAAGCACCTTGCGCCGTCTGTTACGTCAGCGCACGTGCTTCTCAGGTGATGATCCCAGCTACCAACAACTGCCCATCTGGTTGGACCAAAGAGTACACTGGATACCTGATGACTTCCCATTACGCTCACGCCCACGAAAGTGAATTTGTTTGTATCGATAAAGATGCCGAGACTGTACCAGGGAGCCACACAGACACAAACGGTGCTCTGTTGTACGTGGTGCAATCGACTTGCGGTACCTTACCCTGCAAACCGTACACCCAAGGTCATGAACTTACTTGTGTTGTATGCAGCAAATAGAGTTACGACATGATCGCTTACTTGCCTTATTTTAAGCGACATCTTTATAATTAAAGGGGTACCGTCACACCATTAACAACTTATTCTTTTAAAACAAAAAAAGAAAATCATACAGTTTTGTCACTGAGGAAAATCATCTTTGTCACTGAAAGTTTTTTTATCGTCTGCAGCTCAAATGAAGACGATGGAAGCGGATAAACCCTTTTCTTCCTAAAATAAATAATTTAAGATTTTACTCCGTCTAATTAATTATAACAACAGATGATTGGAGGCCAGTTCATGGATGCAAGCGTTAAAACATGACAAAAACTTGGCATTTTGACCTACAACATTGTATAACAACGATGACTTTTCCACTTTTAATTAAGACTCTTTAAGTGTGATCTCAGACGTTTTTCGACATTGTTTTGAAAGTTCTTTTTATCAGTAAAGACTTGAATTTTGATGTATACTTATCGGTCGCTAAGTGGCTTTCACGTTACATTGATTTATCGCCTCCATGTGTCAGTGTACGAAAATAAAAGATCTTTTACAATGGTCAGCTTTCGTTTTACAATTAATGTTAGCCATGTTTACCATTAAAATGTGAGGCAAAAGCAATGAAATCCAGCGAAGATCCTCAAAGAGGGATGGGCCCAGGAGAAACAGTCAGATGGAAGGGAGAATTTGGTTGGTTTGCCCCAAGGCATTACCTCTAAACCCCAAATTTTCGATAATAATATTGGAAAAAAAATGGTCTAACCATTTACCTTTCACAAGGAATTTTAGAAATTTTGCTTAAATATTGATTCGTTTCCTACGGAACAGCATAACTAAGGATCGAAATCCGCCAATCAATTAGTTATCGAAACACCAATACCCTCGACCACTATCCTATATACAGAAACATCCTTTGTGGCATCTGCAAGTGAGACCCCGTTTGCAAGTTTAGACCTAAAAAAAGCAGGTAAACTTTTTGACCGGTACGGTTCCAATATGCGTACGGACTCATGAAAACACCCGAACCGTGCAAGGTTTCGCACAGTTAGCGCGGTTAAGGCCTGGAATCCACTTATGTTTTTTGGTTGCTGAGCAAAAATGTTGTAAGGTTGCAATTTGTTATAATACATTTCGCTCTTTTTAAAAACAAATTTGACACAAAGAAATTAACAAAAGCACGATACAGATATGAGGAGACGAGCGATATCTGTCGGGCATCGCTATTTTAGCCGGATTGGCTGGGCTACTGCGGTACATGTTTCAGCAAATGGCCATTGTATCCGATCTTTATCGATGGAGGCAACGAACACATTTCGATTTCTTGGTGAGCATGTAGAGCTTACAAAACAACCGGCCTTGGAAAAAGTCAGGGACCAGGGTCCCGTTTCTCGAAAGACCCGAAAAGCCATTTGTGAAACTCAGTGCCATCTGCTTGTTTTGGAGCTGATCTTTTGTTTACGAGATAACAAGAACTGAGAATAACTCTGAAGTTTAACGCCTTAAATCCTCTCGTTTCTTGAGATACAGAGGGAATTGTGACACCCGAAAATGGCCCGAAAAGGTTCGGGAGTTTCTAAAAACGGACTCCATATAAATACCAGAAAGGCATGTTTGATTTGCCGCGTACAAACCGCGTAAGCACTTAACTACAACATGATTGGCTAAAAGCATTACCTTAAGGTGATTCCCTTGAAAATGACGTACTATCCATATTTTTTTCAAGCTTGGCACAATTGATACTCATACACCGGACATTAAAAAAAATGCAATGAAAAGATGAGGTCACCGTGCTTGTTTTCACGTTGTATGCCCTTTATGCTAAGTGTTTTACCGAATTACGCGAGAAGCGTTCGAAACTAGATCAACCGGAAAAATTGTTGTCATGTAGCCAAAGCTACTGAGTATTACTGAATTTGTTTGTTTGTCCGGGCTATAATCTTTAAGTAAAGGGATTTGAAATTGCTCAATCTTGCAAAGAAATGTAAGCAAATTGGACCGCTGTAGTCATCACTTTGCACTCAGTGTCGGGCTCCGAATGCAGTTTCACGTCATTTAAATGTAAATACTACAACTTCTACTATCCAACTGTTTTTCTTCTTAAAATATGTTTTCCGTGTACCTATTACGAGTAAATAAAACCATTAAAAATGGGGGTTCACTGCGCTCGTTTCTTCGCAACACTATGATAACGCATGGCAAAGGGGCAATTTCGGCTTCAAAATGATCATTTTCCGCGAAAGGACTGGGGCGAGTTCCAAAACAACACCTTCTTAACCGACAAGAGTTATCATGATTGCTCTTAAAAGCTCTTGAACAGCAAAAGCGGCCTTTATTGCCTCTCTTCGGATGGCCGGGATGAAATGTTATGCGCAGTGTGAGATGCGCGGTGCAAAACAAGGGAATCTCCTTAGCAGAGATGTAACAAATGCTGCGACTGGTCTCAAAATTTGCACCGATCCATGTAAACACCATTGCGATCTGTAATAGAATTTGCACTGTTCCATGTAAACGGGCGGTCCAGGTACAAAATTCGTCCGTGCAAAAGTTTGTCCGGACCCGTGTAAACGTCGCCTGAACCTCATCCGACGCTTGAAAGAACCTGTCTCTAATTACAGCCTGTAACACAAAGCGAAGAGAAACATTCTCTGTATAGTCCATTTGCATGATGACGTCACGCGCGCTGTGCGTTATGGTTTTAGTAGTAAAGACCGCGAGAGTTTAAAAAAATGGCGGCAACTGATGCGAAAAGTCATGAAAACAAGGACATTCAAGGCCACTCAAAGTCCGAAAATTTCAAGAAGAAAATTGTTTTGACTGAGGACGATGTCCCAGGGGCATCGTTCAAAAATAAGGATCCTCAAATCTTTCATAATGAACAACTTAAACGTTGGTTTAAGTGTCGAGGTGCTAGTGTGGGTGGAAGTCGAAGAGAATTACTTGCAAGGTTTGTAGTTCTGTCAGTATTTTTCTGTCAGTATTTTAAGAATTAAAGCGATTTTCTTAGGCTCCAGCTGTGTCTTTGACTTTAATAGAATAAAGGATTATCAGGTATCTGGCCAGGACAAGAAAATCGTCGATCCAGATGGAGGGATACATCTTCGTAGACTTCGACTTGAGCGCGAGCTTCGATCACAACAAACCAGCGATAATCTTCCCAAGAGAGTTACATGGCCCAGCGATGGTTGGACATTATCCTTGGAACAAATGCCTCCGTATCAGCATTGTTATTTGTTTGCTCATTTAGCCGGAGAAATGGAAAGTAACTCGAAGAAAGTTTGCCGAGGTGCTTTCAAAAGCAAGCGTGAAGGCTACGCTCTATATAAAGCCGGACATGTGCAAAAGGTAAAGTTCAACCACACGACAGATGAACATTTCTGTTTTTTTGAAAGCCGCGTAAAGGCCTCCATGACTAAAAACAAACTATACAGGACAAGAGTATCACTAAGTAAGCAAACGGCTCAGGTGAAGTCTGGGGCATGTAACTGATTTTATACCAGTCAGAAAGAACCTTTTCAGGTATATTTACTCTTAGTCGTGCCATGGTCAAAAAAAGTTCATCAATCGGAAGAAGAGTGCGTTTTTTACCTCGCTTTTCCAAGCTGTCTAGTTGAAGGTTCGAGTTGTTTGAACCCCAGTAGTTCAGTCTTGAACAGGCGTTCACACCCCCATCAAGAAAATTATAGAGAGCCTTAAACTGTGAATAGTTTTCCATTCCAGTATAATACTGCATATCGTCATCCAAAGACTTGAATTTTTCCAGTCCAAATCTTAATTCGAATTCTAATTTAGAATTCCGCGATTCAAGTGCTGCAACTTGTTGTCTGAGTTCAATAATCTTGTCTTCAAGAGAGGGTTCATTGTTACAGTGATTGGTACTATCGATTTGATTCTCCTCCGGACACATCGGCTCATTTTCCTTAGTCTCTTCTTGTATTTCCTCTTCTTTGTGGCGAACAAGTAGTCTTCTTGGTGTTTTTATCACTTTAGGGTGAGACTTTTGTAGAGGAAATACAGTTGGCACATTGTTTTGGTAGGTTTTGGAGCCCCCTTCGAAGTGAGCACTGCACACACGATGACCCGTAGTTGGACGAAAATCTTTCCTGGAAATGTTATGAAGCCATTGCCTTCTTAAATTTTGGTCACCTGGGAAATTATAAAATGAAAACTTCCCTTTATGTTTCTTCGAATTGTTGTAGCAGCCCGGAACACAGCAAGTAAATCCTCCAGCCTCGCTACTTCCAGACGCCATTTTTAAAACTCTCTTTACTACTAAAACCATAATGCACAGCGCGCGTTACGTCATCATGCAAACGCACTATTAAAGCAATTTTCCGAGCCAAAATCGGCAAATGAGTCAGGATTCGTAGATATGCTCAAGGAGGTTCCCGCCAAAAGTGTAGGTCGATGCAGCTTTGTTTTCAAAGAATGAATGAACTGACTGCATGCACAGTAATTTTTTTTTCTTCGTGCTTTGATTTCAGTAGAATTACTTTATATGAACTGCAAGAGTATGCATAATATGGGCAACAAGAGAGGTGATTTGGTTTGGTACTCTTGTCGGAGGATTGGGAAACCGACAGAAGAAAGAGTGCCGTAAAAGGAATGAAGCTGTGTTTTCAAAATGATAAAGTGCACCGAAGAAAGCTCTTCATTCTAAAGAGAAGAATGTACTCCAAGTTTTGGATATATAGTCAGTAACAAGAGAACATTAGGAGTAGTCCAGGTAAGCTAAAAAATATTGCTTTTGGTGAATAATCCTTCGTTGCCTTGCCATACTTTCCGGTTTTGTTTTTGGTAAAGGCTTTTTCTGTAACCAATGTAAAAGTATACACTTTTTTTATGAGAACCTCTTTTATAAAAACGTTGAGGCTGAGATTAACCAAAATTTTAAGAACGTTCCTCAGGCTGAGAGTCGATTAAGAACGTTCCTGTTTTGCTCCGATGATTTGTATTGCGTAATTGTAAACGAAATCATAAGCTTAAAATAAAGGTAAATTAATGTATTAAAGCTTAAATTAACTTTGTATAACAGAACATTGGTTTTCTTTCCTCAGTTTGCAATAATGAGCAGTTCTTATTTATAAATTTAAGAACATCTTAGAACGCTTTCAGCCTCACAACGTAACGCAAATATATAAAGCTATTTCGAGAAAGTTTGTCAAGAATAAAGTGCACGCGACAATCCCGAAAGGTAATATG
>NC_090895.1:38802616-38810116 GCF_036669925.1 Montipora capricornis | reverse complement strand
GGATGTCATTTCCGTTTCCGTATGACATTTACCACGTGATTTGCAAGACAAGTGCCACACTCCCAAATAAGGACATATCGCCTGACCGTGCGTGGTCTGAGGACTATAAAGTGACTGCGGGCTCAAGAGGCCGCACCTCGATAGGTTTTGCCTTCTTGCAGGATTGTTTCCTTGGCATTTTGACTGCGAAGGAATTTAGACTTTCCGTGCCTGCCAGCTGGTAAGTTTAATACTTATTAAGTCATATTAAAGCGTAAACATTGTTTGCGCATGTTTTCTGTTCTTTTAGGGAGAAATTTGTGGCAAAGAGTGCAACTGCAACCTTCCACGCGACGCATGTTTCGATTTCGTAATAAGCTTCTCCTCCTACAGTTCCACGTAATTTTAGTCTCTCTCGGTGAAAGAGTCGTTTCCATGGCTCAATTCCCTTTAGTTACCTTCTGGTGGTGTATTAGCGGTACGTGAATACTTTTAAACGATATTCAGTAAAATCTTCGGTTACTTTCCACGAAGATGCTCGTTTGATATTCTCTTGTGAAGCTCAATTAAGTACTTTATTAAAGCTACGAATCGTCGTCTGTCTTTTTCCTGTCTCGCCCAAAATCCCATCGCTTGATACCATTTTGTTACTGTCGAAAATGCACCAATTTTTGTCGCAGTAGGTCTATTTTCGTTGAAGTTTTTTGGCTAAGCTAGGCGCGACAGGACCAGATTCCAGCAGGATCGCAACCCGTGCCTGTGAATTTTAAATTCTTGATGACTGGTTACAAGAGATTCGAACTAAGGATTTGCATCACTGAAGTTGTTGCGTAAAAGGGCGGTGAAATATCCAGCGCATTTAAAAGGAAAGAGAAGATCGTTTTGAGGGCCCGTTTCGCCGAAAATTACTGTATTCTTGTGGGATTTACTTCTATGATGTACGGTTACTCGAATATCGTTTTCAAGCAAATGTGAACTTCATTGCTGCTGATAAAGTTGAACACTTTTTGTCTTGGGTGTTGTTTTTGCTTCATTTACTTGATCAAAATGTTCCATTTGTTGGCACTTAAAACAAGTTTCTAACCATTTGGCCTGTGTGTAATTCTAGACCCTATGAAAGGAAATCAAAGTGCAAACCTTCAATTAAAGAAATATCGAACATGCTTTTATAATGTAAAACTCCTCGTTAACTTTAATTTTATTTCATTTCAAATGAAAACTTGTTAATATTTTGGTGGAAGGCTTGTTGTATTCCTGGTATTTAAAACACTCGTGATGTTTTCATTTCCTTATGCCTTAAATTTAAATAATTATAACAAAACCTAACATCATACAGCACTTCAAGTTGAAAATATTTTTCAATAATATTCTCTGTCAGGTCACCTTTTTGACAGTACCATCTTACCAATGATACAGAGATTACAATTAAAATATTTTTTTGCCCTCCTTAATTAAATCAATATCTCTGCCAAGGTTGTGTTGATGAAAGTCTTTACTCATGAGTGAGTTTGACTCAAAAATTTGAAGTGGTTGAAAAAAGGCAAGTCAATTAATTTACTTTCTTCATCCTTGTACTGTCCAGAAGCCTTGAAGATGAGGTTAAAAAGAACATTAAGTTGTAACTCTTTTTCTTAATTTGTGTTTCTAGACCAATGTCAGGACTTGTTGTAAATAAAATTGCAATTTTGAAAGTTGCTCTGAACAAAGTTAATGGAAGACTTTGAAGGAAATATCTTTGCTTAGGTCAAAAGGCCATACAATACTTTTGTTTGAAATAGTTGTTTTGCATATTTTTACGCCAAGTAGTCATTTTTCTATTTTCATTTTGAATGTTGACAGGTCTGTATCTTTTTGTGTTAAAACAATAAATTTTTGCTCAGTTAAAACATTTTTTGTCTGTTAGAATTATTAATGTGTTCCTTTAAATCAAACCCTGAATGTCTTTTAATCATTTTAACATCAGGGATTTTCATTAAATCAAGCAAGCTAAGTTGCCTTATATAAATTATGTGATCATTTGAGATATGAACAATCTCTGAAGAAATGGCTGTTGAAGGCAGTGGTTGTGAAATAAAAAATAACCCTCCTTTAATTTCACTGTTTTCTGTTACTCGTGTGTCTACTTGTCATTCGGTCATCTTAACCTCATGGATGATGTATGTGTAGTTATTAAATGAGGTATTAATAGAAGGAAGAAATGTAATTGTGTACTACATTCCCCTTTTTCAGACTTCAGAGTAAAACTGCTCCCACCCAAAAGAATGTTCAGGAGAAAGTGCAAATAACCCAGTTGCACCTCAACATTTGGGAGTTTAAGAAACCGTGATGTCTTCGACAACAAAAACATCACTTCAAAATATAACTTTGAGCTATTCTAAGTACTTCATGATTATTCCATCTAGTTTATAATTATTATACAATATGGGTGAAGTGTCCTATAACTGGGTTAGTATAAACAGATTTGAAAAAAAAAAGAGAGACTGAACTATCCACTGTAGTTTGTCCGTGTTGTTGTCTAAACCTTAATGTGGTCATTTCACGTGGTAGTTTTGATGAGTATAGGAGAGAAATGTTCAAAAATGTGTGCTGCACAATCATTTTGGTTCCTGAACTGATATTACTGCTTTTTGGCAATGTTGTTGCTGTAGCAGTCATTTCTTAAACTCCTCACTGGTTCTGGTTCGGTTGGGGAGGCATAATAATAAACTACAGTAATTCATGAAAGTAACGTTATGCATGTACATGTAGCTCTCTCTGGGTGTTCTGAGTATTGGAAGGTTTTGTCTCATTTGACTTTACAACACCTTTTGAAGCCCTCTTTAAATTCTGCCTATGAGCTGTCTTATCCAGAAAATGGAATTTTTTTTTCACGGTAGTTTTGCATGAACAATTTCTGTTTTTTTTTTTTTTTTTTCAAAATGCAGTCCAAAATTGAAGTGCATATTATACATGGGTAAATGCAGTAAGGGCTGGTAGCCTGCCAAAACAGCCGGCTAGTAAGCCGTCTTCAGCCAGCTACTTTCATCTCATTATTTTTACCACAAGTCAAGATGAAAAATCTTACACTTGAGGGGAAGTGAAGGCTTAAAAAGCACCATGCACAATAATGTTTTCAACTTTTTTCACCTAAAAAAAATGTTTTTATTCCTACATATTTTGGGCCATCAGCATTGTGGCTCAGCTTTTTGCAGCTTATGACATAATTATGATATGGGAATGATGCGCGAGAGCACCCCATATAGAAGGAGTGTTTTGACTGATGTTTGTCATAAATAATTTATTTCATTTTAAAAAGAAAACAGCCAAACCTCTGAGAAATTATCCACAGCAACACCTGTGTTTACCTTGTTTCTCTTGATTACAAAATCTGTTCCCCATATCATACGTCACAGCAGGCTGCTGATTTAGTTTTTGAGCCTGCACTGAAAAGGCTGAAAAAGCAGGAAAAGCCTAACTTAGAACATAATTTTCTCGCTAAAAACAGGAAATGAGAAACAAACTTAACTTTACTTATGTTAATCTTTCCAAAAAAAATTGGAAAAATTGCTAATTTTGGCCTTCAGTTCTCCTTTAAATTATCATGGAAGAAACCTTTAAAGCATTCTTCTCCCTGGTTTGAGGGGAATATTTTACGAAGATTAAACAAGAAAAAAGATGACAACTGCTGAAACAACATTACACAACAACATGGCTTCTATGCTGAAGAAAGAATGTTTGTCTGTCCTTAGTCAAGTGTGCTAAGTTCACTTCATGCCCGCCTACTATTAATAATAAACATTCTACTTTCAAATTTAGTGACAGCCCTGAGAACCACATTTCATTTGCTTCATAGTTTACTCCCCTCTCCGTGTTTCAGCTCCATATAACATCACACTAAAAACCACTGTTTTCAGTAGTCATTTCATTAGACCCATACTTATTCCTTTTGTTTAATGCTGCCTTGGCTTATTCCTACTCTGGTTGTTTACCATTTACCAATAAAATTGTTTGGAAATTTTGGTTGGCATGTAAATGGTAAGTCTGTTTAGTTGAGCATGATAGGAACATTTCCAGAATTTTCAGGATACCTTGAAAGGTAGTCCAAAATTCCTAACCAAAATTTCCAAACGGGAAACTTGTTTAACATTTACATTCCATCATGATTTTGCCTCCCTTAGACTCTCTTGGTGAACTTGAACAAATTGTGTAAATGGTACACGCCGATCCCAACTGAATTTCCCATTTGGGAGTTTTAACTTAACCATTTGAACATACCTAGCACCACCCGGTTCTGCTTGTAAATGGTAAAGAACCTTTGTCACCTATAGTACTTCTTGCACCTACAGTGTAAATGTTCAAACTGTCAAATCTGTTCAAGGTCCTCAGCATTTGTGTTGATCCTAACTCTAGCTGGTTTCCTTTTGCACTGTAGTTTTCATACATAGTAACTTTGGTCTTAATATTAATTTTACTTTAGTGTCATATTTTACACCTACTTCATACAGGGAACTGTGTTGGCAACCATCCCTTGATCACCTGTAAACCTAAGAATTGTTGCTTTTGTGAGGATCCCACCATTGTTCCAGTATATACACTTCCTCTTGCGTTTCTCGTAAGTTCTTCTAACAATATTAAACAGTACCAGTTGATGACAATGCCCTTGTCTCACCCCTTGCAGTCCTCCTGGATCTGGTTTTCCTCCTGCAGTTCTCACAGTAGCTTCTTGGTTCATGTACCCATCTAGTTGTGGTTGTGTAGTTGTAGGTTGAGTGCAGCTTTTGCATCTCTTATACCT
This sequence comes from Montipora capricornis, assembly GCF_036669925.1. Classification (NCBI taxonomy): domain Eukaryota; kingdom Metazoa; phylum Cnidaria; class Anthozoa; order Scleractinia; family Acroporidae; genus Montipora; species Montipora capricornis. The sequence continues at coordinate 38,805,363 of NC_090895.1, read as the reverse complement.
CTTCCCTGACAGAATCCAAATTGGCTTCATCCAATAAAACTCCCAACTTTAAAGTTAATGCACATTTTTAGGATCTGCAGAGCTATTTTTGAGGGTTGTGCTAGAGGATAGATTGTTCTGTGTCACTGGGGTGTGAGGGTGATTGACATTTTTCTTCATTGGCAAGAGCACTCCTCATTTGAAGTCAATTGGCAGTTAACCAGTTATTCGCCCTTGTCACACGGTGGCCATATTGTCCCGGGAGAACAAACAAGCTTTGTTTTACCACGCCAAGCCTTACAGTGGAAACCATGGGGGTGAGGCTTGGCGTGGTAAAACAAAGCTTTTTTGGTCTCCCGGGACAATATGGCCACCTTGTGACAAGGGCGAATGGTGTATGCAGATCCTTGGGGACAGATGCCCAAGTACTTTTGTGACATTTGGATGCAGTTCCTTCAGGAATTCTATTGAGGTGACATCTGTCCCTTCTGCATTTCCATTTTTTTGGCCATTTTTTTGGTCCTGGTCGACAGCACATGCATGATTTATAAAAATAAAGAAGAGTTTTTGTGACTTCCAACCAAAGATCCTCAAAATCTGTAAGAATTCACTTCTCAGTTGGGATGATTGTAAATAACAATAACATAGCCTTACCCACATGTACATAAGTGATACTTAGTTTTTTAGTTCAAGTTGGTTAATGAGCTTTCCAATGATGCTTTTTTGTAATGGCAATGCTTATTTTTGTATGAAGTATTCTTGTTTTGAAATAAGTTATGCAAACATTTGTAGAGAATTATTGCTGCCACAGTGAAGTGGCAAGGAATTGTGGCTATGCCTGAATAGAGGAATTAAGATTTAAGTTTTTCAGATAGTATACATTGTCACTCAACTAAATTTGAAATCGTTCAGTGAAAAACTCCCTGCTCTACCCATAAAATCTCCCTTCAATTCCATGCATGAACCGTCATTAAATTACTGCAAGCATAATTGAACATTTCCCTACCCCTTGGCAGCATTTCTACCATTTAGGTAAACTAGTAATTACATGTAACCCACAAAAAATGTGTTGATTTTCTATCATTATCAATAAAGTCAACACCCCCTGCTGAAAACTGACAGTCAGTCTGTCAGCAAATTAGGATACTCCTATGAAAGGAGATGTTGAATTTTTTTCAGAATTAAGTACTAGTTAGCTTTGATTTTTATTCTTCATCTCAGCTGTCAGAGTCATGTCTTGCTTAGGGAAAGCATTGTGACTATGTCAATTGCTAATAAACTAGAAGTGGCAGTGAAGTGTTTTATAATAAGGACGAAAGCGATTTTCGCAAGACTCCATGCATCCGTGCTTTTTTTTAATGAAAGTTTACTTTAATTACAATGCCATCCAGGCCTTAACACACTTTTGTTGGGGGGGAGGAGCCACAAAAAAGATTTCTCCATTGAAAGGGAGTTTTTTAGATATGGACAAAAAAGTTAGTGTGACTCAAGGATTTCTTTCAGTATTGTGGGTGTAGCTGCCATCTTCCTGTTGTTGATACTTCTGGAACATTAAAAAAAACTATTGTTCGGACTTCTCAATTAACCCAGTGTTTTGTGCACAGTCCTTGAAACAGGAATTATTTTTAGGGCCAATAAGATTTCTCTCCCCCCCCCCCCCCCCCAAAAAAAAAAATATATATATATATATATATATTATTCACATCAGATATGTAACAGTCCTGAGGGTAAAATCCTGTCTTGAAAACAACTCTGATAGGACAGTAGAGTTGTTGTGTTAGCAGCGTGAAAGGATGTAGGAATAGTCATTTCATTTGCGGAAATTCAAAATCCCTCAAGTTTTCTTACCTTTCTTGTAAACCTTCTTAGAAACAAGGTTCCTTTGTTTTGAAATGTTCTTATCTGATGTATAAAGACTTAACTATTGTTTTTTTTTTTTTGTTCTTTCTTTTGGTATTAGAAGGTGCTCTTCAAAATGTCTTGGGATAGCTATATTGATAACCTAATTGCACAAACAAAGGATTCTGCGGGCACAGTTCACAGTGACAAGGCCTGCATCATTGGGTTAGATGGAGGCGCTCCTTGGACAACTGCTGGACATGCAAACGCATTGAAGGTAATGTGAAGTTGCAGTGTATTTTACCATGTTAAATATAATTTTTCAAAAACTCGTTAATAATTCAGGAGCCTAACAGGCTATCAAAACACAGATAAAACGTCACATGTATACACATTATTCCAAAATGGCTGCCATTAAGATATTCTTTTGTTTTTATTGAAATGAGACCTTGATGCCTCGTTCAAGGCAAAATATTCTTTTGAATTTTCAGCTCAAGAACGAGGCATCAAGGGCTAATTTGAATAAAAACAAAAGAATATTTAAATGACGGCCATTTTGGAATAAGGTCTATGAGCTTTATATACTGAAAAAACACGGCAGGTTAGTTTTGTGACTGTTACATGAATAGCTAACCTTAGGCCTAATTAGGCCTAAAAACGTTTCTTTAGGCCTCCTTAGGCCTAAAAACGTTTCTTTAGGCCTAATTAGGGTTAGAGTTTACGGTTAGGGTTAGCTATTCATGTAACAGTCACAGTAAATTTCAACCTGCAACCTGCAACCTGCAAAACTAACCTGCCGGAAAAAACACTCCTCGTTAGTATTCTTTACATGAAGAATACTAATAAGGCATAGCTTGTCTCCTTCAGTACAGTTTGAGTGTGCAGTACATTTCTTTTTTCACAAATTATAAAATAGACTGACGAATTCC
>NC_090895.1:38760116-38790116 GCF_036669925.1 Montipora capricornis | reverse complement strand
ATCCCTAGCGTGGCTTTAAGAAAATACTATAGATTTAATTGGCTTAAGTTAGTTTGCTCAACTAGCAAAAATACGCGATCTCGTCTGATTTTACGTTCTTTTTTTACCATTCTCGAGAGCTGAATGTTAATTATCCCTGACTGCGATATATCACTTTTTATGACAGTTATGAGAATTTGATGATGTATCCGGACAAAAAACCCTAGGTGATAAATTTCTTTATTCTCGCTACCAGTCTGCTTCTCACGTGTATGAACTTGTAAGGAGATAATTTATATCAATCACTCTTGGAGTCAAAGGGTTCAGATTTAAGTTCTCGATCTGCCTCCGATACAGTTACTTTAAAAATTGTATTTATTTACAAAGACGTGCCTTAACTTTGCAACTTTGTTTGCCAGAATGTTCACGCTTTTAGCATCTCTTGTTAGAATCAGGAGGGGGTGAATAGGTTCGCGGATCGGCAGATTTGGCTAAAAAAACTACTCGGATTTCGGATTTCGGATTTTAAGGACACATTTTGCGGATTGGCGGATTTTGAACGCTCAGCGGATCACGGATTTCTTCAATATTTTAGCGTTTTTGAAGTGCGGATCGCGGAAATTAACTTGGTTCTCAGATATGTAACAGTCCTCAGAGTAAAATCCTGTCTTGAAAGCAACTGTGACAGGACAGTAGAGTTGTTGTGTTAGCAGCATGAAAGGATGTAGGGATAGTCATTTCATTTGCAGAAATTCAAAACCCCTCAAATTTTCTTGGCTTTCTTGTAAACCTTCTTAGAAACAAGGTTCCTTTGTTTTGAAATTTTCTTATCGGATGAATAAAGACCTAACTATTGTTTTTTTTGTTTGTTCTTTTGGTATTAGAAGGTGCTCTTCAAAATGTCTTGGAATGGTTATATTGATAACCTAATTGCACAAACAAAGGATTCTTCCGGCACAGCTCACTGTGACAAGGCCTGCATCATTGGGTTAGATGGAGGAGCTCCTTGGACAACAAATTCCCATGCAAGCGCATTGCAGGTAATGTGAAGTTGCAGTGTATTTTACCATGCTTAATGGGGACATAGTTTTTCAGTGAGTGATTACCTCAATGGGGACAGTTTTACAGTGAGTGATTAATTGACCCATTGACTCCCAGGGGTTCCCCATTGACGACTAAAATCGTCTAGCGTTAAACAGAGTAAAATACTAAGTCTGGCCGGTTTGGATGTCAAAGGGTTACTGATAATTTTTCCAGTCCATCCTAATGTTCTTGGTTTTAGGTCATTTTCTTTAACATTAGGGTTAACCTTGCGACTCACAGCTGTGAGCATGCGAGCCATGCAAATTTTGCACTTAAGCCTAAGCACAGATTTCAAATAGGGCTGACAAAACAGTTTTTAAGTCTAAGCACCCATTTTAAAAAGGTTAGCTTTCCATACATGTAACTGTCTGACTTGCATGTTGAATTGCATGGCTCACTGGCTCGTGCATTGTCTTCAATCGAAAACAGAAATAGACGATTCTAAACCTTTTTCTTTTGGATACAAACGCTCTCTTTGAAAATATTTTAGATTGACTTGACTGTAACAGTTATTTCCTGTCATTTTTAGTTATTTTTCTGTGGAAGTGGGGGTTCCCTTCAACAGTATGTTTTAGGGATTAACATGGTCACACAAGTCAAAGTGGTTTTTTCCTTCTCATTCCCCCAGTTGCAAGGTGTAGAAGGGCAGACTATTGCCAATTGTTTGAAGAGCAAGGATTTCACTCCATTGCAAAGTGATGGTGTCAAAGCTGAAGGTCTTAGATATCAGTTTTTGCGAGAAGAAGATGGCAAATTAGTTCTCGCGAAAAAGAAAGATCACGGAGCCCTTACAATGCAAGCCAGTAAGACAGCAATAGTTATTGGTCATACTACAGAGGGCTGCCAGCAGGGCAATACAAACAAGGGAGTTGCTGTCATTGCAGAGTATTTAGAAAGTTTGGGTATGTAACAGAAAGAGTGAATTTCCTGACACTTGATGTAGGAGGGAAGACATCATCTCTTTTGAACTTTTAATAAAATTGTTCAACATATTCTTGTAGATGCGATTTGTAAAGTGTGCGGAAAGAATTGTTGTTTCCAATTTCTTTTTAGTTAGAGAAATAAATACAGTGGCTAATTAACTACTTGTAAGCCAGCTGAAGCAGTGTCATTGATGTGGAACTCTGACAGTATGATTTGATGTTTCTTTTTTGGTCTTGGTACTTTAATCCAAGATCCTTTTATCTGGAAATAAATCGCTTAAATTGTGCATGTTGTTTTATTTTGACTTTGGCTCTCCACCGTTTCCAACTTATTAGCAATAATAAACGATAAATTATCATTCATCCACCGCTTTCACCGACACTGGGATAAATAGATGTTTTGGTATTTACCACACAAGTTGAATAAGCCATTTTGGTTTTTTTTACTTTTCTCAGAGGTGAGTAGTAGTTGATATTCACTTCCAGGCTAGCCAATCAGAATGCGCAGAAAGCAGCATTTGTGTGGTATATACGAATTTAACAACTATTCACCAAAGTGGAGGTGGCTGGTGGTGAATATTTGCAGTGAGGTAAATATTTACCACTATACTAAAACAGTGAGATAATATAATACAAAAAGGTGATTTTAAGTCATCTATTTTTGCAACGATTATAATATTTTCGGGCGCAAATCCCACGCGATTTGCTCGGGGGTTAACAGCTAAGGATGTCATGGAGTTTGAGTGGCTAATCAGCGTACTTTTAATGCTGTCCACTGTTTCAGAATATACTAATATCAGAAACCCATAAGGGTTGAAACGTGTAACGGCCCCTTGTGTGGTGGGAGACAAGCTTCTGAATATTCCAATTTGCTAAGTACCATACAACAAGAGCGAGGGGTTTCCAAATATGGTACTTAGCACTGAAACGTTCAACCAATCAGTTGGCACTGAATATTCGGAAGCTCTGAACGCGCGTTACACGTTTCAACCCTTAAGGGTTTCTGCCATTATGAAATACAATGCTTTATATATTGAGGCCTCGTCCACACTATGCCGGATAAATTTGAAAACGCAACTTTAGGTGCGAAAACGGAACAAGAGTTTTCCGTCCACACATGAAAACGGATAAAATGTTCTGCGTCCACACTACAGCGTTTTATCGGCGGCACAATTGCTTAATCTCGCTTTGAGCATGCTCACAGTAAGTAGACATTCAAAAATTTTCTCTCCATCCTTCAGCGACAACAATTTCGTTAACAAAGTTGTCTCACCACGCACTCGTTCTGCCAGGTCGAGACCAGAAGCGTGTCTGCTTGTAAGGTTGAGAGCGTCGCGTCGCTTTCCTAGTATCCTTTGACATCAATGATTGTCTGAAAGATTTTCCTGGTTCTGTGGCGTCCAATATTCATGTATTCAACTCCAAATAAGAGATTAAAGAAGAAATTATTGTCAACAAGACAGAGAACATCGTGTTGTCCGCCATGTTGAATTTATGACCGAGAGAGACTTGGGAAGATAAATCACATGACAAAAATGACGAAGCGTATTCAAAACGTTCCAGGCCCAGTTCCTCAAAAGCTGATTAACGCTAATCTAAGATTAAAAATTAACCAAGCAGTTTCTTTCTCTACTCCCAAATGCTGTTCAACGCAGATTTTCGGCAGAACTTTACATGAGAAGACGTCAATCTTGAAAAACATAAATAAGTAAAAGAAACTTTCACCAAAAAGTTGAAAACGTGAAACAAAAGTTTACGCTAATCCTGGATTAAGTTAATCGGCTTTCGAGGAACCGGGCCCCGGATACGAAAAGTTCTCCGCCCACACTAATACAAAAAAGTTGCGTTTTCAAAAAATTCTTCCACTCTAGAGAGCGTATTCTAAAAGTTCCGTTTTCGCGGATCTTTTTATGCGGTTATGTGCGTTGTAGTGTGGACGGAAGGCCAAACCGTAACAGTAAAGTTGCGTTTTCAAATTTATCCGGCATAGTGTGGACGAGGCTTGAGATTGGTTTCCTTGTTTTTTGAATCGTGCAACGCTGTATTCACCTAGTTTTCTTTCTGGGTTTAGTATTTTACTAGTAACCTCGAGTCTTCTCAGGGCCCGGCTATTTACCTAACACATCTACCATGGCACAACTGTGATTTACGGTGCCCATTTTTTTATGCACCAGGATGGTGGGTCTCTTCAATCAGGGATTTAGATTTTTTTCCTTAGAGTGCTGACAGCGAAATATTAACCATGCAGCCTACAAAAAATACTTGAATTCTCCGGATTCTATTTTTCACACTGCTGACGGAAAATTGGGTTTAGGATTTCCACACCATAGGGGTGGTGTGGATTGAAACCGTAACTCGGACTTCTCATGCACATGAATTGTTATTTGGCTTAAGGACGGTGCCTACTAATTCAAAGGTATTTTTTCCCCGATTTGTGATTATGCAGGAAAGGTAGATCTTAACAAGTGTTATTGAAATCCAAAAAGAAAATTGGGGGTAACCACGCATTTTTCAAAGATGATTCATGAACAATATTTGTAAAAAGCTTTAAAATACAAAGCAATGTATGGCGTTCTTTTCTCAAATTGAAGCTCATTTATCTCTGATGAATGCATGGTTACCCCCTATTTTTTTGCGATACCAAGAGTACTTACGAAGAGCTACTTTATTACTGGGTTGCCAAACCCAGTCGGAATCTCGGTTTCATTTCGTGGGTTTTTTTGTTATTTTCCGTGTCGGTGAAAGTCTTGCCTGTCACTCCCCTGCTAAGTGGTGGCTTTGTGCATAGAGCCTTCTGCGCGTATTTTCTTAGGATCGAGAGGGTAGTGGGAAATGCGTAGATTTCTCTGGTGGACACAATAGAACGATTAACTTAACCGGCAATGGCGTCGAAAGTCATGTAACGCGAATTACGTTTTAGTGGATCTTTGAACAAAATATACCCTTATGAAGCTCATGAATGGCAGGTCAATTGGATATACAAGCAGTGGAATCCTAAAAGCGACGAGTAATGGACTTCGACAACAATCTATCGCCCGTCGAGCCGAAATCAAAGTGAGCTGTATTTACCTGAAGCACATGGTAATTTGACACGATTGAGTTTCTTGCCTTCACGCACGCAATGAAATAGGAAGAGGTTCTCGCCTCTAAGAGCAAATATGTTGTTTGTTTCAATAAGTTTTTCGCTGGAAAAGGATTCTGTGGTATTTTCTGCCTTTGTGAATTATAATATCATGTTGTGTATTGAATTTCTGAGCTTAAGGTTGACATGTGATATGGAAGAAGTTTTTTAGTATTGCTCTGTAAGCAGGAAGGGTTCACAGGCCTGTTGGAAGCGTGCTTGAGTTTCAACAAAATGAGCCCCAAAATCAGTGAAAAATTGTGACGCAGATGAATAATAAAGTAGCTGCCATTTCCAAAATGATGAAATTACCTGGTGATAAATAACTTCGAACGCGTCTTGGAGAGTAAATTTTGACTTTGCATAAACAAGACGGTTGGGCGATTGTGATCTTTGTTTTGACTTCGCTCATTTCATTCTCAAACTTTATAACACTTGACAGAAAAAGAAACTTACAAAAACCCGGTATCTTGCCATCATTTGACACAGATGCTTCACTGTTTGGCGAGTAAACATGCCGCGGTAACTTAATCACGGCGCCCGCTGAATTCCCGCCATGTCACTTTCGATTTGGCGATTTATTTGAACGTAGCAAAAATCTCCCAAAATGTTTGTCACTGATCGTAACTTTTTACATTCTATATTCACGGTTCAAAATTAATGTTGTTTTCATGTCGTAAATATGTTATTCTCGATCGACCGTCCTGGGCCCGGTTGTTCGAAAGCCGTTTACCGTAATCTAGGAATAGCGTGAACTTTTGTTTCATGTTTTCAACTTTTTGGTGAAAGTTTCTTCTGCTTATTTTCGTTTTTCAAGATTGAATTATTCTAATGTAAAGTTTTGCCGAATATCAGTGTTGAACAACATTTAGGAGTAGAGAAATAAACTCCTTGGTTAATTTTTAATCTGAGATTAGCGTTAATCGGCTTTTGAACAACCGGGCCCTGGAGACTTCCTTCTGCTCTTTCTAAAAACTATGTATCAATAGTTATTTACTTTTGCATCAATATTTGTTTTTGCATAAAGCAAGCTAACAAGATCTGTACCTTGCTTAGTTCGCATTTGTTAGCGTTAATAGTATTTTCGGTCCGATGCTTTTGTTTTATGAGGGGTATATTGTTTTGGTCTCCCATCCAAACACTAACCCCGCCGAACAGGACTTTACTTCAGTGAACTTCGGCATTACAAAGCTGTCAGATGCTCAGCGGGCACGCTTAAACTTGTGGTGAAAAGAAGTTTATCAACATGTCAGCCCAGAAGCCAGTGTTTCTCACTTCCCATTTATTTTCTTCAATCTTTCTGGGTTCAGTACTTTGCTAGTAACCACATGTCTTCTCAGACTATTTACCCAAGACTTGTACCATGGCACTACAACGATAGACAATACCAAAACAACATCGTTCACTGTTAGAGCTACATATTACGCAAGAACAGATCTGTTTCCTCGTACGAACGTGTGAGGACCTGTGAGCCAAAGGGCCTCTTCTGGTATGACTTCTTAATGACCTTTAAAAAAATTGTTTAGAACGGTGCACGTACCACAGGCAACCCAGTGTACCCTCACGGAGGGTTTTGAACCGCGCAAAAATATCCCTGTATTAGGAAGCATCGGCGATAGGAAATCCGAGTATCTGGAGATGCGCAGAACGTATGCGCAATAACAATAGTAGGCACCGTCTTACCTTCAACCGACAAGCATTGCGTGCTGTGGAACAATTTTCAGATATGAAAATCCTGCCAAATGTGAAATTTATCCAATTCTCTATTTTCGAATTCCCCATAATACACTTTGTTTGCCCCCCAAATTTTGCATGAACCATTGTTTTCAAATGCTCTTGGGAATATGCAGTGTCTCCAAGAGCATTTGAAAACAATAGTTTATGCAAAATTTAGGGGGCAAACAAAGTGTATTATGGAGGATTCTAAAATAGAGAATCAGATCGCTGCGGTAAGCATGGTCAATTTCCATTACAAAAACAAGCGGTCGAAAAGGCTGTCGGTTGAAGGTGGGCCTAAGAAATGTTGGGTAGACTTTCATAAACTGGACTAAAATGGCGCAAGCATTGTTCCGATTAGGAATTTCTTAATTGGTATTGTCTTAAAAATTATTGGTTTTTGCTCTTTTTGTTTTTATGGACATTAATCACGGTGGGCGGAACCATTTGTTGACACTTAATGAGAACTGTGCTGTTTAGAAGTATTGACTCTACAACAACGTTATGAAACTATGTGAGTGATGTGAAACAGCACTACATCACGTGACAAGATGCCCTCAATAGTTTGATGCAATAGATTACAATAGCAACGAGAGAGCCATCGAAAAACACCCCTTATTTAATCTTTAAACGATTTTACGACTGTAGTTTCTCCAGTGGACTCGGTGACGCCCACTTTTAATGTGAGGTTAAGTTGAACCTCTTGGCAAAACGCAAGATGAAATGCTCTAACGCGTATTCAGGGCTACCTTCATTGTTTAGAAATTTAAGGAGGCTCCTGAGAGTTTTAGGACCGTGCGCAAGCTGGCCACTAGTATGGCGTGTAAAACCTGAATCGCGCGTAATTTTTTTGATTTTTGTGACGTCTGCGTGACCAAATCTTTGAAATTAACTGCTACTTTTCTCGCGTTCCCTTTAGTAAATTTTTTGGAAAATTGGCTCAGTTGTAACCACATACAGTGCCTATCAAATACCTTGCGTTTGTTAAAATTTGTCAAAGCTAATCCAATATATTAAGGAAAATGACAAATCACAGAATATTAGCAAAACGGTCTGAACGACCTTGACTTTTTAGTACTTCAAAGTGTCGGGCAATATCATTTCAATAATGTGGCCAATAAAAAAATTCACCGAAGGAAAGTACAAGGAATTTGGGCCAAACTGCCTTACCATGCTGGTAAATCTCTGCAGGGAAAACGTTAAGAGAAATTAACAAGGTTTCCTTTTGTAACTCGTGCCCTTTGGTGAGGGTATTTGCAAATACTCTAGGGAGCAACTTCGTGACTCAGAAACGGCTTCAGAGATAAGCCATGCGTCACCAAAAAGAACAAGTCTTGTGCTAATGGTACATGATGATGTCCTCTTTTCAGTAACCGCACAGAGGCTTATCCCTGTCATTGTTATGAAAACCGCCCATCGAATACACAATCGTGTCAAGTTAAAGCTTAGATGAGGAAGGAAAATAATTCGGTAGACGCACTGTTAACTTTGAGACTCCTTATCGAATTGATGAAGTCGTCGACGCCATATTGATCCGGCTACTGAATTCAGAGTCCGTTGAAGCAACACATTGTATGAAAAGTGTATTTTAAGGATCGCTTTTTTGACAAACGTATTAGGGTGCGACAAAATTTCTCGAAGATTGATCATTTTAGCGCACGCTGAAAAGCGCAAGTTAAAGTTCGTCCTCCTCGAATAAGTTGTTTCGAGGAAGACCTCGTGATTACTTCGTAAACAAGGAACAATGATCACGCGGCAAAAAGCGTGGAGGAAAAAAAAACCCTGAAGTGTCATGTTGACGTGATTATCTTATTGATTTAAGTAGGCATTTCCCAAATGATGTGCACAGCTTCCTATCTGGAATCGAGAAAAAAATTTGTATGTACAAATATGAAATCTGGAATCTGGCCATGTCTGGAATCCCGAGTCTACCGATTGAAGTCTGGTTTCAGTAAGGACATGGATATCCGCAATCCATAACCAGGTGTGACGGTTCGCGATCCCCTGGGTCTCGCAAGATTGCGAGGAGGGAACAGGAGAAAACTAAAAGTAAAACAACGTCCTTCACAGCCCTTCCCACAAACCCGCAACACAGCATAAATGAAACAATAACAGGGTTTAAACAAAATAATTAAGCGAAAATTTCCTAACGAACTTAAGAATATACAATTGCAGGATTTAAAACAAGGAAAACGAACTAACCCAAAAAGAGTTAATTAAACTAGTGTAATAAACCTTAATATACTTAACTAAATAAATAATTATCTACTTTCCAACTTAACTTAAACAATAATTCTAAATTTACTAATTGCTTTACTCTAATATTTACAGACAATGAGTTCAGTTCTTTTCTAGCAAATCCAGTTCAGTCCTTTACAAGCAAATCCAGCAGTCTAGTTCTCCAACAGACTAGCATCAGTTTCCACGTCGACTTCTCTATATCTCAGCGTCTACTTCTCCTCTGGCTCTTAGTTCCTTCTAAGTTCTCGCGTCTCTCTCAATCTGACCGTTTCTTCTCTCTTCTTGCCGCCGCTGACAAAGGGAATTTTTTGCAAAGGGTTTTCCGGCTGGCTCCTACTATTGACTCATAGCAGTGGTACTTTCCTTTTGCAACTTGAAACTTTCGACTGCTCTTTCTCTTTTCTCAACTGCAAACTTTCTGCCCAACCAACTCCGTATCTTAAGGTTACTATTACTGTACATAAATTAAGCTTACAACGTGAGATTTTTTTATACTAGAAATGGTACAACAACACTAGTTCATTAACACCGTTATGAAATACGAATAATTAACAACGCTGAACTATGGAACTTGTGAAGAGAACAGGAAGAATGAAAAAAAGAACGAGCGGAGACGATACATAATTAATGTAAATGCGAGAAAAAAGAAATTTCGTGACACCAGGAACCAGGAATCCGAAATCCTAGACTTCCTTAGAACAATGATGGAATGTCCGTACTCAAATCCTGCGCCCAAAGCACTGGATTACCTCATCGGAAGTTGGTATGATGTCATCGATATTTTTTTAATTGGCGACTGGAAGGTCTCAAGAACATTTCTATTTTATCCTTCTAACATTTGTTAGAGAACAGCACTGAAAGAAGCAGAAAAAAGACTGCTGTGGTTATATCCTTTGCACAGAGAGCGGGATTTTGAGAATGTAAGTATCTCATGACTCGTAATTCAAGTAAAGATCTCACTGAACTTTCCTTATCTTTGTAAGTTTTTTCCGCTTCAAATCATAGTTAGTAGTGGGGAATACTAACTATGTTCAAACGAACCACGGATTCCTAGCGTGGCTTTAAGAAAATACTATAGATTTAATTGGCCTAAGTTAGTTTGCTCAACTAGCAAAAATACGCGATCTCGTCTGATTTTACGTTCTTTTTTTACCATTCTCGAGAGCTGAATGTTAATTATCCTTACTGACTGCGATATATCACTTTTTATGACAGTTATGAGAATTTGATGATGTATCCGTACAAAAAACCCTAGGTGATAAATTTCTTTATTCTCGCTACCAGTCTGCTTCTCACGTTTATGAACTTGTAAGGAGATAATTTATATCAATCACTCTTGGAGTCAAAGGGTTCAGATTTAAGTTCTCGATCTGCCTCCGATACAGTTACTTTAAAAATTGTATTTATTTACAAAGACGTGCCTTAACTTTGCAACTTTGTTTGCCAGAATGTTCACGCTTTTAGCATCTCTTGTTAGAATCAGGAGGGGGTGAATAGGTTCGCGGATCGGCGGATTTGGCTAAAAAAACTACTCGGATTTCGGATTTCGGATTTTGAGGACACATTTTGCGGATTGGCGGATTTTGAACGCTCAGCGGATCACGGATTTCTTCAATATTTTAGCGTTTTTGAAGTGCGGATCGCGGAAATTAACTTGGTTCTCAGATATGTAACAGTCCTCAGGGTAAAATCCTGTCTTGAAAACAACTGTGACAGGACAGTAGAGTTGTTGTGTTAGCAGCATGGAAGGATGTAGGGATAGTCATTTCATTTGCAGAAATTCAAAACCCCTCAAATTTTCTTGGCTTTCTTGTAAACCTTCTTAGAAACAAGGTTCCTTTGTTTTGAAATTTTCTTATCGGATGAATAAAGACCTAACTATTGTTTTTTTGTTTGTTCTTTTGGTATTAGAAGGTGCTCTTCAAAATGTCTTGGGATGGCTATATTGATAACCTAATTGCACAAACAAAGGACTCTGCCGGCAAAGCTCACTGTGACAAGGCCTGCATCATTGGGTTAGATGGAGGAGCTCCTTGGACAACAAATTCCCATGCAAGCGCATTGCAGGTAATGTGAAGTTGCAGTGTATTTTACCATGCTTAAAGGGGACATAGTTTTTCAGTGAGTGATTACCCTAATGGGGACAGTTTTACAGTGAGTGATTAATTAACCCATTGACTCCCAGGGGTTCCCCATTGACGAGTAAAATCGTCTAGCGTTAAACAGAGTAAAATACTAAGTCTGGCCGGTTTGGATGTCAAAGGGTTAATATAATTTTTCCAGTCCATCCTAATGTTCTTGGTTTTAGGTCATTTTCTTTAACATTAGGGTTAACCTTGCGACTCACAGCTGGACAATCTGTGAGCATGCGAGCCATGCAAATTTTGCACTTAAGCCTAAGCACAGATTTCAAATAGGGCTGACAAAACAGTTTTTAAGTCTAAGCACCCATTTTAAAAAGGTTAGCTTTCCATACATGTAACTGTCTGACTTGCATGTTGAATTGCATGGCTCACTGGCTCGTGCATTGTCTTCAATCGAAAACAGAAATAGACGATTCTAAACCTTTTTCTTTTGGATACAAACGCTCTCTTTGAAAATATTTTAGATTGACTTGACTGTAACAGTTATTTCCTGTCATTTTTAGTTATTTTTCTGTGGAAGTGGGGGTTCCCTTCAACAGTATGTTTTAGGGATGAACATGGTCACACAAGTCAAAGTGGTTTTTTCCTTCTCATTCCCCCAGTTGCAAGGTGTAGAAGGGCAGACTATTGCCAATTGTTTGAAGAGCAAGGATTTCACTGCATTGCAAAGTGGTGGTGTCAACGCTGAAGGTGTTAGATATCAGTTTTTGCGAGAAGAAGATGGCAAATTAGTTCTCGCGAAAAAGAAAGATCACGGAGCCCTTACATTGCAAGCAAGTAAGACAGCAATAGTTATTGGTCATACTGCAGAGGGCTGCCAGCAGGGCAATACAAACAAGGGAGTTGGTGTCATTGCAGAGTATTTAGAAAGTTTGGGTATGTAACAGAAAGAGTGAATTTCCTGACACTTGATGTAGGAGGGAAGACATCATCTCTTTTGAACTTTTAATAAATTGTTCAACATATTCTTGTAAATGCGATTTGTAAAGTGTGCGGAAAGAATTGTTGTTTCCAATTTCTTTTTAGTTAGATAAATAAATACAGTGGCTAATTAACTACTTGTAAGCCAGCTGAAGCAGTGTCATTGATTTGGAACTCTGACAGTATGATTTGATGTTTCTGTTTTGGTCTTAGTACTTTAATCCAAGATCCTTTTATTTGGAAATAAATCGCTTAAATTGTGCATGTTGTTTTATTTTGACTTTGGCTCTCCTCCGTTTCAAACTTATTAGCAATAATAAACGATAAATTATCATTCATCCACCGCTTTCACCGACACTGGGATAAATAGATGTTTGGTATTTACCACACAAGTTGAATAAGCCATTTTGGTTTTTTTTCCTTTTCTCAGAGGTGAGTAGTGGTTGATATTCACTTCCAGGCTAGCCAATCAGAATGCGCAGAAAGCAGCATTTGTGTGGTATGTACGAATTTAACAACTATTCACCAAAGTGGAGGTGGCTGGTGGTGAATATTTGCAGTGAGGTAAATATTTACCACTATACTAAAACAGCGAGATAATATAATACAAAAAGATGATTTTAAGTCATCTATTTTTGCAACTATTATAATATTTTCGGGCGCAAATCCCACGCGATTTGCTCGGGGGTTAACAGCTAAGGATGTCATTGAGTTTGAGTGGCTAATCAGCGTACCTTTAATGCTGTCCACTGTTTCAGAATATACTAATATCAGAAACCCATAAGGGTTGAAACGTGTAACGGCCCCTTGTGTGCTGGGAAACAAGCTTCTGAATATTCCAATTTGCTAAGTACCATATTTGGAACAACAAGAGCGAGAGGTTTCCAAATATGGTACTTAGCACTGAAACATTCAACCAATCAGTTCGCACTAAATATACGGAAGCTCTGAACGCGCGTTACACGTTTCAACCCTTATGGGTTTCAGCTAATATGAAATACAATGCTTTATATATTGAGACCTCGTCCACACTATGCCGGATAAATTACAAAACGCAACTTTAGGTGCGAAAACGGAACAAGAGTTTTCCGTCCACACATGAAAACGGATAAAATGTTCTGCGTCCACACTACAGCGTTTTATCGGCGGCACAATTGCTTAATCTCGTTTTGAGCATGCTCACAGTAAGTAGACATTCGAAAAATTTCTCTCCATTCTTCAGCGACAACAACTTCGTTAACAATGTTGTCTCACCACGCACTCGTTCTGCCAGGTCGAGACCAGAAGCGTCTCTGTTTGTCGCGTCGCTTTCCTAGTATCCTTTGACACCAATGATTCTCTGGCGTACAATATTCATGTGAACTGAAGCAATACTTAACTCCAAATAAGCGAGTAAAGAAGAAATTATTGTCAACTAGACCCTCCGTGAGGGTACACTGGGTTGTCTGTGGTACGTGCAGCGTTCCAGGCAATGTTTTTTCAAGTTAGGGGGTCATTAAGACCATTTAAGGGCTCACCCAGAAGTCATACCAGCAGAGGCCCTTTGGCTCACAGGTCCTCACACGTTCGTGCGACGAAACAGATCCTTTTCTGAGGTTAAAAACCTGGCTACCGGCCTATTAATTAATCATTTGCCAGAAAGAAGAAATTCCTGTCCTCTTTAGAAAAAATAGACATGCACTGATTACCGTATGTGTGGTAGTGAAGTAACACAGCGATTTATTCCATATAAAATGTCAACTGAGCTGTGTGTTGTCTTTCAGGAGATTCAAGTTGTCCTTGCGTAATATGTAGCTCTTAACAGTGCACGACATTGTTTTGGTTTTGTCTATCATTGTAGTGCCATGGTAGAAGTCTTGGGTAAATAGCCTGAGAAGACATGTTACTAGCAAAGTACTGAACCCAGAAAGATTAAAGAAAATAAAAGGGAAGTGAAAAACATTGTTTTCTGGGATAACATGTTGACAGTTGTCTTTGCGTAATATGTAGGTCTAAAAGTACACGATCTTGTTTTGGTATTGTCTATCATTGTAGCGCCATGGTAGAAGTCTTAGATAAATAGCCCCTTGAGAAGACATGTGGTTACTAGCAAAGTACTGAACCCAGAGAGATTAAAGAAAATAAAAGGGAATCGAGAAACATTGGTTTCTGGGCTGACATGCTGATCATGCAACGTCTTTCCACCACAAGTGTAAGCGTGCACTGACAGCATCTGACAGCTTTGTAAACAAAAGTTGAAAGTTGAAAGCTGAAGTTAAGTGCTGTCCGACAGGGTTAGTAACTGGATGGGCGACCTAAGAAATATATCACTCAGTAACAAGCATAGGACCGAAAATTCTATTTTAATGCTATCAAATGCGAACCAAGCAAGATACAGATTTTGTTATCTTGCTTTATGCAAAACAAATATTGATGTAAAAGTAAATAAATATGGATACACAGTTTTTAAGAAGAGCAGAAGGAAGTTTCAGGACGGTCGATCGAGAATAAAATATTTTGCCATCGGTAACAAAATATACGACATGAAAACAACATTAATTTTGAACCACGAATATAAAAAGTTACCATCAGCGAAACATTTTGGGAGATTTTAGTTGTTTTGTTGTAATTGTACTTTTGGCTGCACCGAGTAAATCGCACATCGAATTCAGCGGGCTTATTAGTGAAATTTCCAATTGTTATACCGGAAGACTGTACAGAGTTGAGAACTGGTAAATACAAATAGCGAGACAACTGAGATAACAGATCCACTATATGGATTCCTTCTCTGTCTTTGTTGAACCCATACTGAGTTACCAGAGGACTGTTCATTTGGTTTCAGTGTTATACAAACACCACACTTGGCAAAATTCTAGGAAGACAGCTCACTTTGATTACGGCTCGACGGGCGACAGATTGTTGTCGAAGTCCATTACTCGTCGCTTTTAACATTCGACCGCCTGTCTTATTCAGTATCCAATTCGCTTGCCATTATTGAGCTTCATAAGGGTACGTTTTCTTCTAAGATCCACTAAAACGCCATTCGCGTTACATGACTTTCGACGCCATTGCCGGTTAAGTTAATCGTTCTACTGTGTCCACCAGAGAAATCTACGCATTTCCCACTACCCTCTCGATCCTAAGAAAATACGCGCAGAAGGCTCTATGCACTAAGCCACCACTTAGCAGGGGAGTGACAGGCAAGACTTTTACCGACACGGAAAAAAAAGAAAACGAAAAATAAAAAAACGACGAAATTAAAGACAGATTCCGACTGGATTGCCATACGGCAACCCAGTAACAAGACAGAGAACATCGTGTTGTCCGCCATGTTGAATTTATGACCGAGAGAGACTTGGGAAGATAAATCATATGACAAAATGACGAAGCGTATTCAAAAAGTTCCGGATACGAAAAGTTCTCCGCCCACACTAATACAAAAAAAGTTGCGTTTTCAAAATTCTTCCACTCTAGAGAGCATTTTGGGAGATTTTAGTTGTTTTCTTGTAACCTCAAGTAACCTCGAGTCTTCTCAGGGCCCGGCTATTTACCTAACACATCTACCATGGCACAACTGTGATTTACGGTGCCCATTTTTATATGCACCTGGATGGTGGGTCTCTTCAATCAGGGATTAAGATTTTTTTCCTTAGAGGGCTGACAGCGAAATATTAACCATGCAGCCTATAAAAAATAATTGAATTCTCCGGATTCTATTTTTCACACAACTGAAGAAAAATTGGGTTTAGGATTTCCACACCATAGGGGTGGTGTGGATTGAAACCTTAACTCGGACTTCTCATGCACATGAATTGTTAGTTGGCTTAAGGACGGTGCCTAGTAATTCAGAGGTATTTTTGCCCCGATTTGCGATTATGCAGGAAAGGTAGATCTTAACAAGTGTTATTGAAATCCAAAAAGAAAATTGGGGGGTAACCACGCATTTTTCAAAGATGATTCATGAACAATGTTTGTAAAAAGCTTTAAAATACAAAGGCGTCCTTTTCTCAAATTGAAGCTCATTTATCTCTGATGAATGCATGGTTACCCCCAATTTTTTTGTGATACCAAGAGTACTTACGAAGAGCTACTTTATTTGCATAGTTTTAAACCGCGCATAAATATCCCTGTATTAGTAAGAATCGGCGATAGGATATCCGAGTATCTGGAGATGCGCAGAACGTATGCGCAGTAACAATAGTAGGCACCGTCCTTAAGGTAATTCCCTTGAAATTGTTCTACTATCAAACGTTTTTGGAACCTTGGCATAATTAACATTCATGATATGAACATTAAAAAAATGCAATAAAAAAAATGGGGTCACCGTGCTTGTTTACGCGTCAGCAGGCTCGTAAAATGGGGTATTATTACTGTTTTCGCGTTAAAAATTCGAATCACCTTCATACAGAATTAAGTCTTCGTTACTTCAAAGACACAAAATTTTATTTTGAAAATAAAGCTTCTTTAATTACATAAGCAGTAATGCTTCATTTACGCCTACTTTGATTCCCTGGTTGTGGGAATAGTGCACTTTTTGGGACAGTTCCGTGGTTAGCTTGAAGTCCTCGCCTTGGGTAAAATACACCCAGTACGGAACTGTTTTCCAAAAAAAATCATTTTCTACTATCAAACTTTTTTTCTTCCTCAAATATGTTCTTTATTAGACTGTTCCTAGAAAATACCTGGAAAAAAATCGGGGGTCACCGTGCTCGTTTGAGAGAAAAGGAGCATTTGTTTCGCTATCGGGTTTAGTTTGAGCGAAATCTCTTACGTTTTGTATGCGCACGTGCTCATGTGCGCGCGCTAATGACGCGAAATCGTGCGCAGTAGGGATGCGCAATGCAATACTAAGGAATTACCTTAAGGTCCTACCTTCAACCGACAAGCATTGCGTGCTGTGGAACAATTTTCAGATATGAAAATCCTGCCAAATGTGAAATTCATCCAATTCTCTATTTTCGAATTCCCCATAATACACTTTGTTTGCCCCCCAAATTTTGCATGAACCATTGTTTTCAAATGCTCTTGGGAATATGCAGTGTCTCCAAGAGCATTTGAAAACAATAGTTTATGCAAAATTTGGGGGGCAAACAAAGTGTATTATGGAGGATTCTAAAATAGAGAATCAGATCGCTGCGGTAAGCATGGTCAATTTCCATTACAAAAACAAACGGTCGAAAAGCCTGTCGGTTGAAGGTGGGCCTAAAAAATGTTGGGTAGACTTTCATAAACTGGACTAAAATGGCGCAAGCATTGTTGTTCCGATTAGGAATTTCTTAATTGGTATTGTCTTAAAAATTATTGGTTTTTGCTCTTTTTGTTTTTATGGACATTAATCACGGTGGGCGGAACCATTTGTTGACACTTAATGAGAACTGTGCTGTTTAGAAGGATTGACTCTACAACAGTGTTATGAAACTATGTGAGTGATGTGAAACAGCACTACATCACGTGACAAGATGCCCTCAATAGTTTGATGCAATAGCTTACAATAGCAACGAGAGAGCCATCGAAAAACGTCCCTTATTTAATCTTTAAACGGTTTTACGACTGTACTTTCTCCAGTGGATTCGGTGTCGCTCACTTTTAATGTGAGGTTAAGTTGAACCTCTTGGCAAAACGCAAGATGAAATGCTCTAACGCGTATTCAGGGCTACCTTCATAGTTTAGAAATTTAAGGAGGCTCCTGAGAGTTTTAGGACCGTGCGCAAGCTGGCCACTAGTATGGCGTGTAAAACCTGAATCGCGCGTAATTTTTTTGATTTTTGTGACGTCTGCGTGACCAAATCTTTGAAATTAACTGCTACTTTGCTCGCGTTCCCTTTAGTAAATTTTTTGAAAAATTGGCTCAGTTCTAACCACATACAGTGCCTATCAAATACCTTGCGTTTGTTAAAATTTGTCAAAGCTAATCCAATATATTAAGGAAAATGACAAATTACAGAATATTAGCAAAACGGTCTGAACGACCTTGACTTTTTAGTACTTCAAAGTGTCGGGCAATATCATTTCAATAATGTGGCCAATAAAAAAATTCACCGAAGGAAAGTACAAGGAATTTGGGCCAAACTGCCTTACCATGCTGGTAAATCTCTGTAGGGAAAACGTTAAGAGAAATTAACAAGGTTTCCTTTTGTAACTCGTGCCCTTTGGTGAGGGTATTTGCAAATACTCTAGGGAGCAACTTCGTGACTCAAAATCGGCTTTAGAGATAAGCCATGCGTCACCACAAAAAAACAAGTCTTGTGCTAATGGTACATGATGATGTCCTCTTTTCAGTAACCGCACCGAGGCTTATCCCTGTTGTTATGAAAACCGCCCATCGAATACACAATCGTGTCAAGTTAAAGCTTAGATGAGGAAGGAAAATAATTCGGTAGACGCACTGTTAACTTTGAGACTCCTTATCGAATTGATGAAGTTGTTGACGGCATATTGATCCGGCTACTGAATTCAGAGTCCGTTGAAGCATCACATTGTATGAAAAGTGTATTTTAAGGATCGCTTTTTTGACAAACGTATTAGGGTGCGACAAAATTTCTCGAAGATTGATAATTTTATCGCACGCTCAAAAGCGCAAGTTAAAGTTCGTCCTCCTCGAATAAGTTGTTTTGAGGAAGACCTCGTGATTACTTCGTAAACAAGAAACAATGATCACGCGGCAAAAAGCGTGGAGGAAAAAAAAAAACCCTGAAGTGTCATGTTGACGTGATTATCTTATTGATTTAAGTAGGCATTTCGCAAATGATGTGTCTGGAATCTGGCCATGTCTGGAATCCCGAATCTACCGATTGAAGTCTGGTTTCAGTAAGGACATGGATATCCGCAATCCATAACCAGGTGTGCCGGTTCGCGATCCCCTGGGTCTCGCAAGATTGCGAGGCTGAGGGAACAGGAGAAAACTAAAAGTAAAACAACGTACTTCACACCCCTTCCCACAAACCCGCAACACAGCATAAATGAAACAATAACAGGGTTTAAACAAAATAATTAAGCGAAAATTTCCAAAGGAACTTAAGAATATACAATTGCAGGATTTAAAACAAGGAAAACGAACTAACCCAAAAAGAGTTAAACTAGTGTAACAAACCTTAATATACTTAACTAAATAAATAATTACAAGGAAAGGTTACGTTTATACAAACGTTGGCCGTGTAGCACTCATATTTTAGACAGAGTTAACTGAATAGAGTGTAATGTGAAGTGCTAGATTTCAATCCCATATGAAATCGTATCCCATATTTCAATCCCATATAAATAAATAATTATCTACTTTCCAACTTAACTTAAACAATAATTCGAAATTTACTAATTGCTTTACTCTAATATTTACAGACAATAAGTTCGGTTCTTTTCTAGCAAATCCAGTTCAGTCCCTTACAAGCAAATCCAGCAGTCCAGTTCTCCAACAGACTAGCATCGGTTTCCACGTCGACTTCTCTATATCTCAGCGTCTACTTCTCCTCTGGCTCTTAGTTCCTTCTAAGTTCTCGCGTCTCTCTCAATCTGACCGTTTCTTCTCTCTTCTTGCTGCCGCTGACAAAGGGAATTTTGCAAAGGGAGTTTAGTCGTTGATTTTCCGGCTGGCTCCTACTATTGACTCATAGCAGTGGTACTTTCCTTTTGCAACTTGAAACTTTCGACTGCTCTTTCTCTTTTCTCAACTGCAAACTTTCTGCCCAACCAACTCCGTATCTTAAGGTTACTATTACTGTACATAAATTAAGCTTACAACGTGAGATTTTTTTATACTAGAAATGGTACAACAACACTAGTTCATTAACACCGTTATGAAATACGAATAATTAACAACGCTGAACTATGGAACTTGTGAAGAGAACAGGAAGAATGAAAAAAAGAACGAACGGAGACTATACATAATTGATGTAAAAGCGAGAAAAAAGAAATTTCGTGACACCAGGAACCAGGAATCCGAAATCCTAGACTTCCTTAGAACAATGATGGAATGTCCGTACTCAAATCCTGCGCCCAAAGCACTGGATTACCTCATCGGAAGTTGGTATGATGTCATCGATATTTTTCTAATTGGCGACTAGAAGGTCTCAAGAACATTTCTATTTTATCCTTCTAACATTTGTTAGAGAACAGCACTGAAAGAAGCAGAAAAAAGACTGCTGTGGTTATATCCTTTGCACAGAGAGCGGGATTTTGAGAATGTAAGTATCTCATGACTCGTAATTCAAGTAAAGATCTCACTGAACTTTCCTTATCTTTGTAAGTTTTTTCCGCTTATTTACAAAGACGTGCCTTAACTTTGCAACTTTGTTTGCCAGAATGTTCACGCTTTTAGCATCTCTTGTTAGAATCAGGAGGGGGTGAATAGGTTCGCGGATCGGCGGATTTGGCTAAAAAAAACTACTCGGATTTCGGATTTAGGATTTTGAGGACACATTTTGCGGATTGGCGGATTTTGAACGCTCAGCGGATCACGGATTTCTTCAATATTTCAGCGTTTTTGAAGTGCGGATCGCGGAAATTAACTTGGTGGTCGGTTTCAGTTTTTTTCTGCCTGACTTTAGAACTAGACTAGATTACAGCGGTTATCAGTAACTAGCGCCCCTCAACGACATTTTTTCATATTCAAATATGAAATTTAGGTGGACGTCAATCAAATGTTTCCATGACAAGTTCATGGAGTATGGTCATGGAAACGTTTCGAAAAAAGTCGTTGAGGGGCGCGTCTAACTCATAACCACTGTGACGACTCCAGACAACTCTAGGACCCCAGGATTTCGGCTTCCGGCCAGACAATGCTGACGATGAGGTGACTGAATATGACAATAGCTCTAATGAGGAGGAGACGGAAACTGCCGTTTCACAACTATATAGAGGATCCACCTTGTTGTTAGGAACTACTACGGGATTTGGGCGCCAAGTGCGGATAAACAGTAGGCTGAATGTTCTTAGGTGCTCACTTCTGCATGTAACACTGCTGCAGATTCGGATTTTTGTCAAAATATCTACGGATTGGCGCATTTTTCTGACCCCTATTCACCCCCCCCCCCCCCCTCAATTAGTTAACGCCAAACAGCAACTTGTCTTGGCCCTAAATTACAAATAAGAAAAGATTGTTTTAAGCGATTAATTCCATCATTCTCGTGACCTGCGTGTTAATTTAAATGGCAATATTGAAAGCGAAATTCGATTCCGATCATTCTTTAAGGGCTGCAGGGTTTACTGTGGGTGTAATAGTCTGAGACCTTTAGCAACGAATTTTTCGGGCAATACCGCGAACCGCGAGCCTCGGGAAATCACATGATCTTGTTCTTGCAGTCACGTTTGCAGTCTCCGGTTCGGGTTTCAACTTCAAGACACCGTTCTTGCGGTAAGTGATCTACGGCAACGTTTTACATCTGTTTGCTATCTACTGGGAACAATTTTGAAGATCAAATATAAGTTTTGGGAGAATTCGAGATGTTTGATTTGAGAGCAATTGTAGCAATGAAAAATCCAAGATGGCGGCGCCGATGTGCATAACAGGAACGGCTTGCTAAAGTTCAAAATCGAGCCAACCTCTAACAGCAAACAATTAATCGCAAACCGCGGTCTGCGGTTTGCGGTATGTTCCGAAAACTTCGATGCTAAAGGTCTCTGGAGAACATCCCTCAAAATTTGGATAAAATATCCTGTACGATGTGATATTGTATCGATGTTTGTCCTTTTTAGAATTCGGTTGAACCTGTAAGGCTTTCAAAATGTCATGGGATAGCTACATTGATAACTTAATTGCGCAAACGAAAGATGCAGATGGTGCAACGCATTGTGACAAGGCCTGTATAATTGGATTGGACGGTGGAGCTCCCTGGACATCTGCTCTTCATCCAAATGCATTGAAGGTGATATCTTATTCAAAAATAGTACATTATTGTCTTTGTCAAGACACATAATGCTTCAACCGCCATTAGAGAGAGGGCTCCATTAAAAAAAAATCCCAGAAATGGCTTTCAAGCCACTTCCAATACAGCTTCATAATAAGGTGAAAGGCACTTGGCCTTCACAGTCAGAAACTGCCCTAAAATATCCACTGTCCGTCATTGCTACTATCTACGAAAATCTTCGATCGATGGAATAGGCCCGAATTATTGTGTGACTGCCCCTCCCACGTTGATGAAATTCCTTTCCCACCGTGTGAGCAGTGGCCAGCTTTGGCCGTCAAGGTGTACCAGAACAACCACAACAATGGAAAGTCATGAAATGGATAAAATTGCTCTTTTCCAGCGAAGAGGTTGCAATTGCAACCACGGGACTCGCTCCCTGGCCTGAAAAGTAGTGTCGAACACAACACCCCTCGAGAATTTGAGCTATTTACAAACGAAACTGGGCGGGGCATTGACTCAGTGGGTGCTTATGTTATGTTATGTTATGTTATGTTATGTTATGTTATGTTTACCGAATTTATTGACCAACCGGAGGAGAATGGCGCTTACCATTTACTTACTACCCGGCATGCATCCCGCATATTTACTCGATCTTTTGAGAAAGGGCCTGCAAACGGAACGATTCTCGCAAATAGTAAGGGCATTTTCCGAACTCCATTTCAAACGGAAAAAGAGTACTACCTCTGTAGGTTGTCCACAATTTCCGAAAAGATTTTCCGGAAAGTCGCCTTTCCATTTCACTTCAAACCGAAAATTTCCGGATTTTTTTGGCTAAATGGTAAGCACCCAGGAATTCGGGGCATTCCACAGATCGGTGGTTTTCGTAGTACCGAGGTTCTAATCTGAGATGCGAGCATTTCTGGATGTCTACTTTGTGCCCACAGTGTCAAGGGCAGCGTTTTTTGCTCTTCGCGTGTGATCTGTTTTGCTAAATGTTGAGATTACCTGTTTACCGAGTTGGGATTTCGAGTTGGATTCCGAGTTGGATTTTCGAGTTAGTCAGTGCAGACCAAGGATAAAATGCAGACCAAGGTTTTAATGTAACTGTTGAAAAAGCCCAAACCTGGCTTTAGAAGTGCTGACAGTTAAGGCTCAATATTGTTTTATGCCTAATTAGGCCTAAGGTTAGCACTTCTAAAAGGTTTGGGCTTTTTCAACAGTTACATTATAACCTTAGTCTGCATTATACCCCTGGTCTTCAGTACCAACTCGAAAATCCAACTCGAAATCCAACTCGAAATCCTTACTCGATAATTAGTCTGTCTCCCTTCCACTTACTCCTGGTCAACCGGACATATACAAAACATAGCCCCCCCCCCCCCCCACCCTCCTGTGGACCCGGTCCATCGACTACCCCTGTGGACGCCCCATCATTTTGTAAAGTAAAAGTCTTTAGACGAAAAAGGGAAGTGATCCTCGCACATATTTGGACTATTAAGCAGGAGCCCATGACTAGGAGTGAACATGCTTGAACTCCAATACTAAGGCTGTGTCACGGCATTTTTGCAGACCAATCTATTTTTAGACTACTTTTGCCGCAAAAAAAAAAAAGATACTTTCCGTTCAGTGACGCTATGACATCAAGTTAGTTCTTGTGATTGGTCATCGGGCTCCTGTGGGAGTCTCATTCGCGGGAAATTCAATCCAAAAATAAATCGTGGTCTGTGAAAACCCGTGACTAGAATATATCTTTAAATATATCTCTGAGATTAGGCTGGTTTTGAATTAAATGCCATTTTCAAAGCTGGTTGACATTTCGAGACAAAAGGTAGAATTTTCTTGTGAGCTTGTTCGATAATGGGAGCGTATTTGGCCGTGCGAAAACTGGGTTCGATTGTAACAAACGTTCCTTTCGCGCGGAGAAAGATGGTGGCTACGAATATGTTGCTCCTTCCAATCTGTTTTGAGGTTTGTACCATTCTATTTTTAACAGAAAAATAAATGACAGCAAGAGATGCAACGTTGTTTATTTTCTTATCGTGTTTGTGGTGACTACGTCATACTACTAGTCACTTTCTTTGTTGCAAATAAAATTGTTCCGCAAAATATAGGCCGAACAAAAATTCTGATTGCCCAATCGGGCAAGTCTTAGAGTTGTTTCACTTGCACACGAAGGATATATTTCGCTTGCCCCGGGCAATCGGGCAAGCGTTAGTGTCGAACACTGCCTTCCCCCACCCCCCTCCCCCTCCCCCAAACAATGTTGTAGCGTGATTCCCGGGATATTTAGGTACAATAGGCAACATTGAATGGGGGAGGGGGAGGATGGGGGGGCGGGGGGGGGGGTCTTATCAATAATTTAGAGCATGATTCAGATTATAGTGTTATTTTACACTCAAAGGGAGCTGTTTAAACACAATGTGTCAACTAATTTTGTCGCTGATTGTGGGTATGGGCTACTGCTTTAAGCAATAATTGTCTCTTATACAAGACCCGATACAACGTAAATTTGATTTTAGTGGTGTATTATATTTCGGCTGGCGAAATCCAGTCTTCTTCAGGAACAATGAGAGTTGACATTAGATTGCTTCTATGTACATATATATGGTATGTTGATGTAATACTGGAAAAAATGTGATAAAACATGGCAGTTACAACGAATTTGAATTCAAATATTAAGAGTAACGGAAAAATAACGGAAGTCACTGTAGATAATAAACTGAAATCTAATACGTTTCTTCCCGCGGCACCACTTTTCCAAGGGTAAAGTGATAAAGGGGTAGAGGGTAATATTTTGAACCAACCTTTAGAACACCACGAGTTCTTCGGCTCTGCACACACTGTTTAGAATGGCCAATCAGAATAAATTTATTGTGGAACAAAGACAAAAATAGCAAAAACAGTGTATGCAAATTGTGCAAATTGATGTAAATTGTTGTAAATGTGAATTTCCTGCTGAACGATTAGTTCCAAAAATAGAAAGATACGCGTAAAGGTTGACTCAAGGATATAATGCATTGAGGAGGCTCCTGGTCATGGGCTCCTGACTCTGTCTAACGCCAGGCGATTTTACTCGTCAATGGGAGGCGTCCTAGGGCGTTTGCAGTGTGAATGGGTTAAGGTTTTTCTGTGTAAGTTCACACCTGCCTGTTTGGGCGAATTTCAATGTGAAGATTCTTTCATGAAAATTAGCTTATGCTAGTGATGCGAAAATCATTCCAAAGGGGAGGCAATAAAGCCGAATAGAAGTGCTAGGCTCATGTTGCTTCTCAAGCAACAACTAGAATTGTTTTGGTTTAGGATTTGGTTGTGATTTAGGATTTCTATACCGCACATTTCACAAAGGCTTATGGCGGTTTACAATTCTTTCTCTAGGGTGAGATCGTCAGCGTGTAAAGGCGCCTGTGGCCCACCCAACCCACGCATGTATGTGAAAAGAGGACAGACCACAACTCCGGGGGTCTCCCTTTTTACTCTTCACGAACGGTGTGTGGATTCTTTAACGCCCCACAGTGTTGATACGAACAACACGAAAGGTTGTGAGACGGGGCCTACGTTTCCCAGAAGACTTGAAAGTCTAACCATTTGCGGGTGTAATTAAAAAAACTTAGCACTTGCTCCTCAGTTATTTTAAGACCCTGGATGTTGGTTCGGCCGGAGTCGAACTCACAACCTCCCGCATGAGAGCCCGATGTTCAACCAACTGAGCCACTGGTGTGCGGTGAACAGTCCCTTTTTCAACTATTCTCGTCCGCACTAGCGTACCTCATAAACATGAAGACTCATTGTGTTTTTATGCATCAGTTGTTTGACACCTGTTGTCTCATTATCCCAGAAAATCCCTTTCAAGTGCCGGTCAGTTAAGTACATACGCATCTATTTGTGAAGCGGAGAATGCCTTCATCATGACATGATCCCCTTGTTCCATGTGAAAAACAATCTTTTGTTTCCTTTCCTCAGTTAGAGGCTTCAGAGGGGTACAGTATAGCGAATTGTTTTAAGAACAAAGATTTTTCACCATTTATGGCTAGTATGGTCCAAGCTGAAGGCACAAGTTACACCTTTTTGCGTGTGGATGATGAAAAGATTGTTCTTGCCAAGAAGAAAGATTCTGGAGCCCTTACAATGCAAGCAAGTAAGACAGCAGTTGTTATCGGTCACACCGCCGAGGGCTGCCAGCAGGGCAATGTTAACAAGGGAGTTGCTGTTATCGCAGAATACCTTGAAAGTTTGAATATGTAACAGAATGAATTGGAGAAAGGGACACAATGTCAATCCTTGTGTTTCGAAATACGTCTCTAATTTGGTCATCATATATGATGTAAGAGAACGGATCCTCACGCCCAATCATACTTTTTTGAAATGTATTTTAGCTTCGCAAAGCTATTTTAAGGTGGCTCAAAGAGAGAGACCTTGTTATTAAAAGGATTGACACTACAACACTTTATCACGTAACAGCAATGTTTTGTTTGGGACTGAATTTTTGATATATAGAAAGTGGGCCATTGCGAACAATTGACGTGGCGTCGGATAACACAGTTTTTCCCGCTCGCAGAATTCTGATTGGTCAATTTAAATTTCAGTAGCTCTCGCCGTATGCATGGTACGACACGCTTGTTTAAAATTTTATTACGTGATTACAACTGGCCAATCAGGTGCCTCTCTAAAAATAGCTGTGTAGGTAAAATTAGATTTTAAAAAATTCCAATGCCCATGTATTGGGTATCCGTTCTCTTATGTCATCCTCTCTTGGTTTTCATAAAAATAAGACTTTTTAGGCGAAAATTTAGTTACCAAGCTGATTTTTTTAAAAAGTTAATTTCTTGCCGCTGAATGTGAATTTACCGCAGTAAGCAGGCAGTAAAAGTTGCAGTAGTAAGAATAATGGTATTCTGGTTTGTGATTTTTGCCGCGAGTCTTTTCAATCCTCTGTTATTTGATGCAAACGTCAAAGGGAACAAGGTCTTCCACGTATTTCCGCTACGATTGCCAAAGAACCGGGGGTTATTTCAAATAGGGAAAAGTCTCTTTGGTGCTTTGCCTCACTTGCCACTTGCCGCGTGTTATGATTTATGTCGATAGCTTCGCATAACTCTGTTCTAGCAAGCCGCAAGCCTTTGTGACTACCTGAATGAACCAATACAAATAAACTGCATGCGTGATGGTAAGGCTTTCCTGCATTTTGATTGGTTGCATTTTCGGTGACGTAGAATAGCGTCCTTAGGTGGTTTGGAAGCGGCAGACGATGCATCCAACAAAGACGTGTAACGAAAACAATGACACTTAACAGTACTCTTCAATTGCACTCTGTGCATTAAAATTGAAGGCTGCCGCAAAAAGTTGCAAATTATCTGGAACCTTGTAGACCAGGTTGCCTCGATGTGGGTGAATAAGAGTAACGGTTGACATATCGACTCCAATAGTTTGACTATCTTCATCTCGTCGAAGAGTCCTGTTGTGGTATGGTAACGTGTGGCTGCTACAAGTAAAGACGTCAGGGAGGGGTCAAGTTTAGTGGAGTCATAAGTCGCACTTAGGGGTCCCTCTGTCTCAAACTCCTTTCAAAAAAACGACTATTTTATTTTCTTCTTTTCCGTCCGTCGAGCGCAAAATTAATAGAAAAACTTTTAGTCTAGCCTAACCCTTGCCTATTAAAACACTTTTCCTATTAGTCACCAGATAGTTCACTCTTTTATTTTCTTTGTCCTTGCTGCAGCCGCCTGGTCTTTCATTGAACCAAATATATATATCATGAGGGGACCTCTTTGTACAAGCCTTTGGCTTCCTGAGGTCTCCTCACCACTACCTACTTTTAGTACTGTAATCCGTAAATGTTGTAATATATGTAAAAAAAAAGCTGTAAATTATGTAGAACTTTCAATAACACGTTGTAATTTCTGTATAAATGCTTTTCTGAGTGTAAATCAGTGGTAGCAATAGTGGTAAATAAACCTTAATCTAATCCTAATTTACCTAACCTCCCATAAATTTTTGTTTATTTGGGACACACGTGACCAGATCATACCAGGAGAGAAGAAAGGCTCTTGGAACGTGGTTGCTTCTCCTCGTTATTCTAGATAAGCAAGTCTATATTGTGAACTTGACCACTACCTTAAAAGCCGCTAAATTCACTTCAATGAAATCTACTTGCAGTAACCAGTTGCGCACTTCTGGTTTTGGATCGGGGAAATTACATTTATCAATGAAAAAGCTGCAATCACTCAGCACAAGTGAATTGGGAGATGTCGTACGGTTCTGTTATTCTCCACTTGAAACAATGTGTTCGATGAATGCATTACATCATTCTTTTAGCTGCGCCTAAAAATCACTGTTTTCACTCATGATCGCGAGCAAGCCTTCTTTCGGCATTACACTTCTAGCAGTAAGCTGCACATGCGGTATCTGAATTTATAATCCTGGTCAAAACTGTTGGGACAATTCCCGCTCTCCCCTCTGCCCCCATTTCAATAGGGAATTTAAGCATGAGACATTTTTGAGCCACGGACGGCAAGCGGAAGTGAGCTTTTTTTCCATTTAAACTTCTTTTTTCACTACCAGCTTTATATTGCTAAATATCTTTCCTTCATTAGAGATGATAAAGTTAAAAATCTGGGAGACACTTCTGTCCTGGAATGCGAAACGTTCATTTCCGGTTGCCGTCCGCGGCTCAAAAACGTCGCGTGCTTAAACTCCCTGATGTTGATTTTTCGCGGCGTCCGAAGAGAAGAGTTGTTCATGGATCGCACGAATGTTTCAACATTGTCTGGAGGGAGGGGGGGGGGGGGTTAGGAAGGGAACGGGGGGACGTGAAAAAGGCAGCGACAGAAGAACATGCGTTGCTCATATAACGGTGGAAGCATGTACAGTACATTCTTTACTTTTCGGCCAAATTTGACAAGTGTCCCAAAGTCTTTGACCAGGATTGTGGTTTAATGGCCTTTGGTTCAGAGGTAGCGTATCCGAACTAGTTAGTACATGTAATCCGAAGGCCGTGGATTCGATTCCAGTTTGAAGTAATGGGGAGTTTAAGCAACTACGACGGCTAGGGCAACGCAACGGCAAAAAGCAAGAATAGTATTAGTTAAAAAGGAAAAAATACTCTTGCTGCGCATGCAGAACGAAATTCCGTGCGTATCTTTGTCGTACTCCACGAAACAAAAACGTAAAATCACCAAATTATACGTTTTGACGACAACGTGGGCATAACAATAGCTGTGGTTACACTAGCCCTTTTTACCCATGGGTAAATATCCTTTGCCCACGGGCAAGGACGTTTTTGTGTGTAACCGCTTTCCCTTAACGGTCCTAGGGTTATTTCCATGGAGACATAAAAAAGAACTAAAGAAATTTCCATGACGGTTCCTGAACTGAAAAGTACGGTTTATCTGCTCCCTAACCTATCTACCCTATCCCTAACCCAATCATAAAGCAGAACTAATTTGCAAGGTCAGTGAAGTCATATCTAATTATATTTTACCCTGAGAGGAGTTTTTACTGTGTAACCGCATCCCCAAGGGTAACATGAAACCTGAGCTAAACCAAACCCAAGCCATTTACCCTCAGGATGGCCCCAAACCTAAGGTGTGTGTAACCACAACTAATGAACCATTCATTTTCTATTTTTTACTTTTAAACCGTACGTACGTAAGTTATATTTTGGAGTGACGTTTTCGTTGACGTTGACGTTGTCCTTTCGTTAGGGAGTTTAAGAAAAAACGACGGCTACGGCTACGTCACAAAGCAAGAATACGATTGGTTAAAAAAGGAAAAATAATCGTGTTGCACATGCAGCACGAATTTCCGTGCATTTCTTTGCCGCATTCTACAAAACAACAACGTGAAATAACCAAATTTTAGGTTCTTGCGACAACGTGAGCATATAACCACTAAACAGTCCTTTTCTGTTTTGACTTTAAAACCGTTCGTACCCATCCAGTTATAGGATAGTTCGCCCGTATTGTACAAGGTGAACAAGACGGAATAACCGTGAAATACTTGCGATAACACTAGTTATAATTTGGAGTAACGTTTTCGTAGCCGTATAGCCGTCGTCT
>NC_090895.1:38742616-38750116 GCF_036669925.1 Montipora capricornis | reverse complement strand
TGTTCAGCTAAACAGTTTTTCAAAGTTCATCTCTGCTGTTGAAACTTACAACAGGCAGGCAACTTACTCCTTTGCTTTGTTTTGTTTTTTGACCGATGACGAATGGGCACCAAATAAGAAATGAGGGAATTAGCTTTTGCTTTCCTCCTCACTCCTCCCCCCTCGTCTTTTCCTCATTCCCAGTCTCCCTAGAGGGAGTTGCCTGCGGAGAAGTCGTGTTATTTAAATTTTATTTTTGGGTTAACATTACGTTGCATAGCGAGTAGGGGCTAAACTATACTTAAAATCAAGTGCACTATAGTGACACAGCCCCTTTAAGGTTGGTACAGTCACACTAGTGGACAATATTTCCTTGTGTGACATAATCCTTTATGCGAAAAAAACTTGACAATTGTTTCCTCCGCAATTAAATGCTTGAAACGTGAAGACTGGTTTTCACTAGCGATGCAAGCACAAGCTTGTCTGAAATAATTGTGATGTGTACCGGTTGCACTGACTTATTGTTTCTACACAAAGAGCTTTTGATTTGAAAACTAAAACAAGCATTTTTTAAATTCATTTATTTCGGATGCAAACGTTTTCACTTGAAAAACTTAGAACAATTTTGATTGGCAAACATTATGTTCTCTCGTTTATAGTTATTTTCTTGTTTTAGTGGAGGTTCCCTTTAACCAATACTTTCCATAGATGATTGATGTTAATATCTTTCATTTTGTGCTATAGAGGGTTTGAAACCAATCTCCAGAGAGATGAGGTAATGTACAATTGCTGGTGGACGAACAAAAGGAGCCAATGAGAGACCTTTTGTTTTCGTTCACCAACATGGCGGCGATGACGTCACGTGAAAACCACCTATTACGCTGTGTTTGTCCACCTAAAGTTTTCTGTTGGAAACCACACCTTTTTAATCGTTTTTCATTTCAGTTAAGGGAATTCGACCAAACAACTTGAACTATCCCTGGTTGTCCTCAAATCGATCGTCATAAAAGCTTTTCCGAGGAAGTTGCTGGCAGTATGTTGTACTTCAGTTTTGAATTTCGACAGCCCCTTACGTTCCTTCTACCTACCTGGGCCCTAAAGGCCTGGGCCCTACCTTCAGGGCCGGATTTAGGTTTCTCGAATTGATTTTGTCCTTGCTATTTGAGCACCTTTGATGAACCTTACATCGGCCCACTTGGGGTTCGTTCATGCTTTGCTTCATTCATATTTTCATTTATCTTGTCGTTATCCGAGAAGTAGAGTTTTTGCTTACATTTGCATACTATGTAACATAACATTGGAAAATATACCGGTATGATTTTAATTACTATGTGATACCTGGTGTTGTGTAATTCCAGCGTGAGATCCTTCAGCACTTCCTCTTTAGCAACTTTAACCACCTTCACAACGCAGGGCTTCCCTTCAGATGTCTTCATGTTTTCGCATGCAAAAACACTTCCTTGAGCCCCGCTACCGATGAGCTCTCCTTTCTTTGGAAAACCATACTTGAACTTGTCCATAACACCATATGCGAGCATCTCCAGGAGGGCAATATTAGGCCCAAACTCGAGAATCTTCTGCCTTTGTTCGTCCTTAATGGTTTTACCACGACAAAACAGGCTTTGGACCTTCTTGACTTCTTCAACAAACTCTTCATGGTTTAGAGTGAAGTGCTCTTTTAGACTGCGAATGATTTCCTTCGTCATTTGGGATGGGTCCACTCTCTTAAGAACATCAGAAGCGACTCCCTTCTTCCACTCGGACGATCCCACAGGTTCTTTACCTTTTAGGGTGATCTTGAGGGTGCGTATCGGTGTAGACAAGAAGCTATAACACCACTTGGCGAATGACAAAATGACGCGAGAAATTAACCCGTCGCGTTTTTCAAAGGAAATTTGAGCATCGTAAGATGACAACAGACTCCTTCCAAGAGCAAGAGCTGCAGACGGCATCACACTGTCTGCATATATTTCTTGTTCAATTTGTTCGATACGTTCTTTCATCTGTGTTACAAACACATCTCGGGAACGAAACATCATGGTCAAATTCTCTTTTATATCCCCTTGTATCTTGTTAACGACCATTCGCTGCAACTGTTCTTTGCAGACAGCTACAGCAGCCTTTCCCGTGATATAACCGTCGCGAGGCATCGGGTATTCCCTGAGGGCGTATTCAAATTTTTCGGCCTCTTGTAAAATTCCTTCGCGAGCATTTTTAAAGACGTCAAGCAACAACTCTTCTATTTCCTGATCAATTAATTTGTCTTCAAGGCTGCGAATAATGTTTGCATGAACCTCTTCTTCTTGTTTAAGAAGAACTTCCAAGGTCTTCGTCATCATCTGCTGCCCCTTCTTCAATACATTGGCCTTTCGAATGAAGAAATCCAGGCAACGCGACTGAACTCGAATAAGGATTTGACACACCCTCTCAACCCTTTCTCGCAAAGATTCCTCGGCAAATTTCTTCAGGCAGTTCTGAAACCTGTCGAAGGCTTGAATATAAATACCAAACTCCTCATCTGCTGCCTCCGGATTTGTCTTCTTCATCTGATTGTACTTCTGGATTCTCCAAGCAGAAAGGCCGTGAAATCTCTCATTCCCATCTATCGCTTGGTTGCTCTCTGCCGGGAAATAACCATACCTAACAAGCCGTTCATAGACTCGCTTTTTCTTTCTCGAATGTACCTCAGTCTCCTCTTTCAATCGACGCTGGAGACCTGGGGTCGACTCTTCCTCCTCGTCTGAAGACTCGGTGCGATCTTCGGGTTCAAGCTTGCTCACGACAAAGAAAATTGGCAAGTCAGGCCTTTGGGATGTCATATCACTCAGCACTTCTCGATCCTATAAAAGAAAGGAAAGAGACACTTTTATTTTTTTCCAAGAGGGCACGGTATCGAATCCTACAATCTGATTGGTTTTTCGCGCAGTTCTAATTTTCCTATCTGTGCCGACAGGCACGGTAAAGCTGAGAGTTTTTTTTACCTTAAATTTCCCTTTTTTACACCGAATCCGTTTACATACAAAAGTTAGTTTGCACACTTATTTTTATTATACAAGAGGCTTGGAAAAAGAACCAAAATCATTTCTGTTTGAAAACGTTCAGTTTGTAAGTCGCTCACTGCAGTTGCTATCAAGTGCGTTGTGAGTCAACAATAACAAAAGTGATTTCAGCCAGAGAGGAAAAGAGAGAGAGAGAGAGAGAGAGAGAGAGAGAGAGGTCCGTATAGCAAAAAACTGTGACCTCGGTCCTGAAAAGACCTCGATCACAGTTTTTCGCTATACGGACCTCCCAGCCGGCAAATAATATATATTCCATGCGCGATTTGTTACGCGTTATCACCGACCGCGTAAATGTTTCCTACCGACAAACACAAGCTAGCGCCAGCGTACAGCTCCATATTTGCACATAGGTAAAGTCTGCTACGAACCTACAAGGCCCATCAGGCTGGCCCTTATCTCCGGTTTCTGTAGCATGAAGCGACTAGGAGTATTTCCACTCCCCCCTGGATGGGATGCCAGTCCATCGCAGGGTTACCCTTAGCATTAGATTCGCTGGCACCCATTTATACACCTGGGTGGAGAGAGGCACCGTGAGAGTAAATTGTCTTGCCCAAGAAAACAACACAAGGTTCCCGGCCAGGACCCGAACCCGTACCACTCGATCCGGAGTCGAGCACACTAACCATAAGGCCACCGAATCTTCCTGTCTCATAACCGATTGACTTAACTAGTTTAAACCACTGAAAGCCAGCGCCATTCCACCCATTAGATATTTATAGGTCGCAGGTACCTTAATTCGCTGGTTACAAACTAGACAGTCCGATCACTCCCCATAATAGTGCAAGCTATATGTAAGTGACGTAGAAGCTAGAAAAAAGGTTCCTTCTGTATCCCCGTTAGCTTTGATGGTCTCAATCGTGCAACTTTGTGCTAAACCTTTAGGACTTGACCCGCGTTTTTATGCACCAAAAATTACTTTAGCTGGTCGATTTAAAGGAAATTTTGTTTCAATGGCAACTTCACATAAAATAAATCATTTAAATTACGTCAGTCGCGAGTTAGTTACTGGTCCAAGAAATAGGTGATCAGCGGACGTCAACATCGTCACCATTATCACTATCATCGTCAGCATAAAAACCGTCACCATCAGCATCATCATCATCATCATCATCCTCTTCGTCATTATCGTCATTATTATCATCGCGTCATCGCCTTCATCGTCATCATCATCATCATTACGACAATCGCCATCGTTGTCATCACCATCCTCCTCCTCATCATCATCGTTATCATCATCATTATGACAATCGCCATTATCATCATCATCGTCATCCTAATCATCGTTATCGCCTTCATCGTCATCATCATCATTACGACAATCGCCATCATCGTAAGTTGTCATCACCATCCTCCTCATCATCATCATCATCGTTATATCATTATTACAATCGCCATTATCATCACCATCATCATCACCATCATCATTGTTATCGCCTTCATTGCCATCATCATCATTACGACAATCGCCATCATTGTCATCACCATCCTCCTCATCATCATCATCATCGTTATAACCTTCAACGATATCATTACCATGCTCTTTGTCTTTGTCAACATCATCGTCATCATCATCATATTCCGAAGACTTTTGACATAGTCTTACCTGCTTTGTGAACAGGTTGTGACCATCTATCACGTAAATCACGAATGCCAGCGGATTTTCCAGTTTCTCCTTCACGAGGTTGTCAAGAGCCTCATTTTCGTTCCTTCCAGGCGAGTCTATGACACTGACCCCAGACTTCAAGAACTCGATATCCAATCCAGTCTCTATCGTTGCCTCGACTTTGGAGGTATCTTCTCGATCTTGCTGTTTCAGCTCTATCCGGGACCGTGGAATTTTGTTCTTTCCCTTTAATTTAATGTTCTGAAAAGCGAAAAAGGATGGTGAGTTAATTAACTATCAAAGCGTAATTTGTAGCGCTTGAAATCGCGGGGATCCTTCTGAGCTTCAGCCCTAGTATTGCAATGGTGAGACACGAGGAGCGAGAAAAATCTCAAGAGAGGATGGGAATTGAACCCAATTCGGCTTACGTCACTGTTGCTCTATGCACTGAGCTACAAGGCCAGATGGAATCAAACTGTGAGAGTTTCAGATCTTAATTTGGGACTATTAAACTTGGGAGGCGCGGTAGCCTCATGGTTAGTGTGCTCGACTTCGGAGCAAATGGTTCGGGTTCGGGTCCCGGCCGGGGACATTGTGTTGTGTTCTTGCATGGGCAAGACACTTTACTCCGCTCTCGGTGCCTCTCTCCACCCAGGTGTATAAATGGGTACCAGCTGGGGGTAAACCTGCCATGGACTAGCATCCCATCCAGGGGGGAGTAGAAATACTCCAAGTCGCTTCATGCTACAGAAACCGGGGATAAGCTCCGGCCTGATGGGCCACTAGCCCTGTAAACTGACTTTACCTTTAAACTTGAACAAGTTTAACGGGTCAATAATAATTAACTTTTATTCAAGTGTCAAATCTACTAACGCTGGGGCACTAACTGAGGACAATGTACACAGAAATCAACTCAGTTTATCTCAAAGATAATGACAAGGACAACAGTAGATCTATCAAACGGTCATTTATTGTGCTAGGAATCTATCAGATCTATCGGGTCATCCCCAGTATGAAAAATGGGTCCACACAAGGAAACATAGGCATGGAAATCTTTTATCTTGTGTACTAGCTCATTTTCAGTGACTGGCACTGACGCCCAGATGAAAGTCCTGAGATTTCTAGCACCACTAATTACCCACTGAAAATCAATTCTCTTATCATGCGGTGCTGATGTAGCCTGCGAACGCAGACGTATTTCGGGCGGTCGTTTCTCAATACGTCTGCGTTCGCAGGCTATTGCTGATGGGCCACCTCACCCTTTGAGTTGAAAAGATCATTGTGAGCGTTCTAATTCAACCTAATCGTTATCAAATTTATACTGGTATACTAAAGTCCAACTTTCAACTTACTAGGGGCGAATTCTGTTTAGACTAGGACACGCAAAATTATAATTTGGTTCTTTTGGAAGCCCTTACTTTGTTTTTGAATTGAATTTTTACGTGCAGTGCCTGTGGGGCAGACGCAACCTCGTTCCCAGGGTCTCCATTGTCCTCATTGACAAGAGACCCTGGAAACGAGGTTGGGACAGACCTCGTAGAGGACTTGGAAGTACTTTCATCGTTTTCAGAAATGGAAATATCGTGGGATGTACAGCCTTTATTTTATACTAGAGGTGCAAGACAAATCATTTGTGTTTACCCATTACGTTCCGTGCCTTTGTTTTTATTATCATGGAAATTTGCCTCAGGGGTCAACCGCCGGAAGCAGCTGCAATCGGATTTTTCCAATCTTTTTAGGACATGAAACCAAAAATCGTCTATTCCAGATCTTATTTGAGCAAACTTGAAATGTTGGACTCGTCATCTAAGGTTCAATGAACAGCCAGGGGTCTGTGAGGCTTCTGGAACAGTACGTATACATTTCGTGAATCCAATTTTTTATTCCTCATTGAACCCAACGATTATTTATATCCCTGATTTTGAGCAAAACTCTCGGATTTGAATACCTAAACCGATGCAATAAATTTAAGCCCTCTAAGGAAATAGCCTGCGACAACATCCGTTTCTCCTCGCTCTTCGTCGCTGGGGACGTTTCGCGACGAGGAAACGTCTGCGACTCAGCGACAGAAATTCCATACTAATGACGCAAATCAATGTTTACATAATAAATTCGGTAGTCATGGGACCTACTATGTACCATTTTGTCTTTTGTCTGTCATTCGTAAACAATAGCTAAAACAATGCAACTACTCCGACGACCAATCAGCACTTCTGACCGGATTCCGGACAGATTTTACATCATCAGCAGACGTTCCTCCTCGCGATACGTCCTCAGCGACGAAGAGCGAGGAGAAACGGATGTTTTCGCAGGCTACTAAGGAAAGTAATGGGTGACCCTAATCTCGTACCCAGATCTCACTCTGTCACTGGAAATGTGAGATCTGGTAAAGTTCGACAGTACATCATTTTTCATTGGCTACTAAAAAAAGGTTGCGGCAATGCAATTTACGCTCCGATTGGCTTATTTCGCGGGGCACTTAGTGAAGGTTTGGCTTTCGCAAGCTCATGTGCTGTTTTGAATAAATGCCAGTTGTGCGGAGGAAAGTTTTGTTTTTTTTTCCGACGCCGAGAAAGCTTTACAGTTGAGGAATATCATTTTAAAAATTTGCGACGTTTGTCTAAATGGTCCCGACGAAAGCCCCACGTACCCTGCCACTCGAATAAAGTTCTTCGTAGCTTGCTACGCGGTACGCAGAAACTAATAAATTCAAGTTGAAGTATGTAATTTGTTCAAACAGTATTTCTCGCTCTTTTAAGAACGCGAATTAAGTAGTGATCAATTGTGAATTTTACGGTTAGATTAACTACATTTTTCACGAGATCGTGTCAAGAAAATAGCGCTCGTTGTAGTGATTAG
>NC_090895.1:38735116-38740116 GCF_036669925.1 Montipora capricornis | reverse complement strand
AAAGGAATGCCTTAATTTTGTTTTCTCGGAAATTGTAATGGTTATGATTAATTGGTAACAGGACTTCGTGTCGTCCAATTCAAAAAAATTCAAAATTTGATTTAATTTGCGTTAACTTGTTAATTTCAATTTACAGTGTCCCCGATTAGTGCTCTACGGCGCTAGAAGATTAG
Source organism: Montipora capricornis (assembly GCF_036669925.1). Taxonomy (NCBI): domain Eukaryota; kingdom Metazoa; phylum Cnidaria; class Anthozoa; order Scleractinia; family Acroporidae; genus Montipora; species Montipora capricornis. Next base: position 38,739,943 of record NC_090895.1, on the reverse strand, counting down.
ACAATTAAATAAAGTTCCTTTCCTTTCAATTTGGCAAAGAACGCCATACATTTCTTTGTATTTTAAAGCTTTTTACAAATATTGTTGATTAATTATCTTCGTAAAATGCGTGGTTACCCCCAATTTTCTTTTTGGATTTTAAAAATGCTTGTTAACATATTCAGGAAACCGCGCAAAAATACCTTTCAATTAGTAGGCACCGTCCTTAACCATACCAGACTGACAAAGCACAACACCGGCAACTCCATGCCCTACTCTATTCGAAAAGTATGTGGGCTTTTTTTACATCCTACAGGATTATGAACATTGAAGGGTTGTGAGACGGGGCATAAGGTTTATGTGACCAGAGAGTTGAAGGCTGACTCGAAGTCCCAAGTCCATTCCAGTAGTCTATCTCTTATGTCACGCCCTGTTGGTTTTCAGTTTCGTGATTGTTGCGCTTTTTCCGCAGAATGGGAACTACATTTCTGGTGAGATTGATCATAATAACCGTTTTGATTGCTGCTTCAGAAGCATGCTACGTCTAAAATTGTCGCCTTAAGCTGGAACAAGAGAAAGTTGCCTTTTTTCATTAAAAATGGCGTCTTCGAGAGACGAAGGTAAGCTCCTATGCTTGATTGTTTTTCGTGGGAGTCGACACGGGTCTTTTCCTCTGCGGCTTGCTGTGGCTCAAAAAGTGGACTTTTGCCATGTTCGAAAGACACGAGAATTTCTTAAAGTCAGCTTTCTGTTTTGCAAGTTTTTGTGCAAAGTAGTTCGTCGTGTATGTTGATTATTTAGCCTGTTTGATGTGCCAAACCCTATTTATCTTGTCAGGAACTCTTCTAAAAATGTCAATATCGTCACGTTGTTTAGCTTTGGAGATTTCATTCTGTTACATTCTGGATTCTGGTAAAATAGTCTAAAATTTGTTGAATTTTAGTTCATGGTTGAGAGAAAGTCGGCTTATCATTAGACTAGGCCAAGATAGTTATGGTAATTCATGCATGATGTTTCTTTCCGTCAGGAAGTTCTTTAATCGTACACATATATGATTCCAGAGGTACGACTATACTTCAACCAGTACAGTTAAGTTAAGAACGTGCAAGCAAACCACACAACCACAAACTATGTTCAACTGTTTCTCTTTGTAGATCAGTTGTTTTGGCTGGGAAGATTCAATGAATATTCACGTTTCAGCTTAACTGCTGAATACCCCGCCACTTATTTGCATAAAAATAATTAACAACTATTCACCGAAGTGGAGGTGGCTGGTGGTGGATATTTACAAAAAAATATGAAGCATCACCATCACATTCAACACTGGCTTTTTGCAAGCGGGTTTTTGCGCGATATGAAAATGAATGGCAGGGTTATAAAATAAATAAGCCCAGGCTTTCTGGCTTGCTGGTATGTTGGCTGATAATGTCCTTGGCAGAGAGATTGTCCTCAAAATTTTCATATTTGCTTCGCTTCTTGGCCAAATATTCATTTTTCGAACAATCTCTCAGCCACATACCAGCCAGTGACCAAAAGGGGTTTATTTACCAAATATACACTAAAACAACTATTCACCTCAGTGTCGGTGACTCATCATCATCAGTTCCTTCTCTCCCCGTGTGGAGAATAGGGCCGGAAATCATGCTCCTCCAAGATCCTCCAATCCTGTCTCAGCCCGAGAGTTGAAACCCATTGCCATTCACTCCTTCTCCACGTTTCTTTAGGTCTTCCTCTCTTACGTTTCCCTTCTGGTGCCCATGTCAGGGCAACTCGTGGGAGGCAGCTGTTGTCCATGCGCAACACATGCCCTATCCATTTCCACCTCCTTTTGCTAACTAGTTCGCTGATGGTCTCAGTATTGGCTCTCCTGAGCACTTCTTCATTGGACACACGCATAGGCCAAAAGATTTTTAAAAGCCTATGCAGGCACTTGTGCTGAAAGGTATCGAGTTTGGCCTCATCACCCTTGGTCATCCTCCATGATTCACAACCATACAGCAACACAGCTACTACATTTGATTTAAATATCCTAATCTTAGTACTTCTGCTCAGGATGCTGCTTTTCCAGACACCCGTCAGTTTACCAAACGCTGCTCTTGCTTTACATAGTCTGGAAGGGATGTCATCATATGCTCCACCAGTTGTACGGTGGTAGTGGTGGTGGTGGATATTTACCCCGCTGTTTCACGGCTTGGTAAAGATCCAACATTAGCCACCTCCACTTCGGTGAATAGTTGCTAATTGTATTCTGACTCGTTCTTCAGAGAATGCTGCCAAATGCTACCAAAGGTGGCATTGGTATTCAGCAGTTTCTCACTTAGCCTCTGTTTCAAGTTTCTATAGCAGGGTACGAAATTAATTTTTTTCTCAAGGAGACATCTGGCTTCTAAATTTTCTGAAGTGGTCACCATTTTTTTCTCAGAAACAAAAAAGAGCTATAGGAAAAATGCATTTAAAAATGCTGATTTGTTGTGTTTCCTAGCTTTAGGAACATCTAAATGTTTTGTTCAGATCTCTAAAGAAAAACAAATAATAATTAACAATTAGACCCGTAGCCCGCAATAGGGGCAATAGCCCATTCGGCTTCGCCTCATGGGCTATTGACCTGTCTCAACTTGAGGACGAAGGGTCTAATTGTTTTAGTATCATCCAACTAGTCGGACAAAAAAGGCAATAATAAAGTTAGCAAATTCAAGTTGAAGAAATATTTGTTTGGGAATAAAACGAAAGAAAGCGTCACACTTTTCGCTACTTGAGGACTATTACTAATAGTCCTCTAGTAGCGTAGCCTATCAAAATGCAGGATTTGCATTGGTCCACTAGTTGGGTGATACTAATTCTGGTTATGTAGTTAATCAAGAACAAAATTATGGAAATGAATGAAGTGAAACTTTTATAATAAGTTTATTATTTGTGGGGTTCATTCTGTTTTCCCTCTGCGACCATCCAATTTGATGATCATGATGTTCACTTATCTCAAGACTAGCATAATATTGCATCAACCACATATATAAAGCTAGCGACAGAGCATAAAAAGGCAATTTCCATCAGGACAACTTCTTTTTGCCAGTATTTCTGGTCTTTGAGGTAGATCCTCTGACTCCAGGGACATTGCCATTTTGTCTTCTGGGCATTACCAACATGGCCAAGGAGTGGCACAGTACAGAAAAGCGCTTCTTCTCAGCTTATTTTTTTTCTAACGTCCAAGTAATTTCTAAAACCTCATCCTTGTTTCTGCTTATACGCACAGTCATTATATGGAATAAAATTTCCCAGTCACTGTTTACATCCACACTTATTTTAAATTTTAATATCATGGGTGACAAATTACGGTAAGATCTCTGCCTTCCAACCCTAAGGTCCCGGGTTCCATTCCCGGTTCTGCCGAGACTGGAATATTTGGCGACCTTCTTTCCCGCTAAAGTTCACTCAGCTTTCCATCCTTCCGAGGTCGGTGAAATGAGTACCAGCATGCATGGACTGCTTAGAAGCGGCTGCAATTTGCGCCTGTATATGCTTCCAGTCCGCTGGGGGTAAATTGATCATTGTAAAGCGCCCTTGAGACGTTAGTGATAAGGGCGCTATATAAATGCACCACTTTACTTTACTTTACTTTTTTACTTTACTCCTTAATTTAGGCGTGAAATTTCAGCATTAAAATTCACTCATCACCATTTGATTACCCATACAAATCACTCAACGTACAGCTGGAAAATAATGTAATGTTGGTTGTTTACCATTTACAAGCGGACACCAGTTGGTACTAGGTTTGTTTCAATGGTAAGCAAAAACTCCCAAATGGGATTGATGTGTACCATTTACAAAATTTGTTTAAGTTTACTGATAGAGTCTGGAGGGAGGCAAAATCATGGCGGAATGCAAATGGTAAACATGTTTTCCGTTTGGAAATTCTGTTTGGGAATTTTGGACTGCCTTTCAAGAAATCCCACTTTCTCCAGAAATTTTCCTTTTGGGAAGACCAAAACAAGCTTAATATTTACATTCCAACTGAAATTTCCAGATTTTTTTGGTAAATGGTAAACAAACATTGTGAGCCTGCAATTCGCATTTTTAGCAAAACAGGCACTTCACAATATACAACATGACTTTTAAACGTGACGTGTTCACTTCTTTTTAGTTTGTCACAATTTTGCTGCAAATCTCAGTCATTCACACCGATTTATCTACCTTTAAGCTTCATTTAATTACATAGTATATAAAGGTAGGATATAGGGAACACGCAATTTCGCGCCCTGTATAGCCTATATGTTTCTAGTCTTCATGCCAAGATCATTATGGTAATTTGCATGCCTGGCATACCTTATACACCAGGCCCCAGTTGTTCAAAAGGTGGATAATGCTATCCACCAGATAAATCACTCTCCATTGGATAGTGCAATTGGTTTCGCTATGACTTATCCACTGTATAGTGATTTATCCAATGGACAGTGCTATCCATCGTTTGAATAACTGGGGCCAGGAAAATAACTTTGAAACTAAGAAAACGATGAAGACCTGAAATGTGTCAGGAAGTATGACTGTGTTGCAAGCAGTCACAGTAAAGCAAGCAAGCAAACCTGCAGACAACCACAAACTAACAATTGTTGCTCCTTGCAATTTTTTTTTTGTCCAGAAGACTCCATAAATATTTGAAGTCTTCTTGCTCTTCTCACTTAAAAAAAACCTGTATAATGAGATTGCTTTCTGTCAGTTTTCAGTGTCACTAATTTGTTCCAGTTGAGAGGCAATCGCACCATTTTGGCTTGAGGGAGATCAGTGGAGCCCTCTCGTCTTTTGGGGGTCTCCATTCTTTGGTATTAGAGATGAATGAACTGTTTGTCAGTGGAT
>NC_090895.1:38702616-38732616 GCF_036669925.1 Montipora capricornis | reverse complement strand
CAAAAATATCTTTAATTAGTAGGCACCGTCCTTAAAAGCGTGTATATTGCAAGTAGTGTAAGATTGTCAATTTGTTATGTTTTTGTAAGTAATATTTATTGTAGGTAATGTAAAATCGTTCGTAATGTACAAAAAGTAATAAGGTAATAAAATACAAAAAATGTAAAATGTCCCCAATTAGAGCCCCAGCGCTAGATTAAATAAAGTTTATTATGTTACGAGGTTGAGGTGTAGTGCAAGATTTCGTCTCGTCTTATGGGCGGCCCAAGCTCGCGTTACGCGCGAGACGTTTTACTGTCAAAGCGTCACTTGACTTCGTCTTAGGAAGGTTACGACAGCCTCTCAAACAACAACAAAAAAAGCTCAAAAAGACAAAAAAAAATAAACAAGACGAGTTAACGTACTTTATTACATTGATAAAGGTTCGCTTCTTTGCTCTTTTGTCGTGAAACTAACTCAAAAACAAAAACAGTGTTGTCGCTGACGTGACGTGTTGTTTTCTCACGCGTACCGCGAGCTTGGGCCGCCTTTGGTCTCGTTGGTTCCCTTGAGGAAAGTGCATGTTATCAAACCAGGCCCATATAGGGGAACGTTATTTAATATTATATTGACCATAACCAAAACCCCTCGTGTATTTTTTAAAGTCCAGGGCATTTAAAAAGGCATTTTTATGATACGTTAAGCAGTGGACTATTTCCACAACATATGCATGTAAAACGTTTTACAATGAGTTATGTGAGCTGGGAAGCTTTCCGTTGATACTTTTGTCTTACCATTACTCGAATTGGTCACATATTGAGTTATATCATTGAAGATGGTTTTTACACAGTCAACTGCCCTGTGTGACGCTGAAAATTACCTTCTTCTCTGTATAACAGAATTGGAGTTAAAACCGTTTGGAAAGATTAAGACTTTTCTGTTTCTGCCCCAGGTGTCCTACGACAGCAGACCGTCAGAAGGAATTAAGACTCCTTTTAATAAGAAGAAGTTACCGAAAGAGGCAATCGAATTGGAGGAAAGCAAAAGAGACGATCCCACATGGGTCAACGCAGTTGTGGAAGTAATGATGATGATGATGACGACAGTTTATTAAAGTCTCTTTCAGTTGCTTATTGAATCAAAGAGTCGCGTTAAAATGGTACCTACATCAAATCAACTGAATATTTTGTTTATCTAGGTTGGTCTAAACAACCCTCTTTTGCAAAGCGGCCATCTTGAACTCATTGACGCGCCTGGAATTAGCGAGAACGAATCTCTGGACAAGATTGTGGACGAGTGTACACACGGTATCTTGCAGGTCGTCGTTTATGTCATTGATGGCAACTCTTCCTTGAGACTACAGGTCGGTGGGCTCTGCTCTGAATTGTAATAATGATTTGGTGCTCTTGTTTCCGTTGTTGTTATGTTAAAGAGCTTAAGCAGTGGATGTCGTTTTCGGTTGGCGATGGGCCCTTTGCAGGTTAGTGATCACATGGTACAAAAACCGCCATACTGGAACGCAAATTGTGCACTGGGACATCTTAAACAAAGCAAGATAATTTAAATTTTCTTTGTTTTAGATTTCCCAGTGGGCAATTTGCGTCCCAGTATGGCGGTTTTTGTACCATGTGATCACTAACCTGCAAAGGGCTCATTGACGGCAACTGAGTGAAGGGTTTCCATATAGTTTCTTTTAGAATAGAGAAACCTTGCAGGCAATATATAATTGTAGTTGTGTCCGGCAAGGGAAGCTATAAAAGGCACCCCTCCTATACTTTTAAGTTAATAGTTTCCATTTGACACTGCGCTCAATCGTCTTTATTGTTGCGTACAGGCAATGTTTTTTTTTTACCAATTCTTTCAACGATTCCTCGTCATACCAAGTTTCGGCTTGGCTATCGGCTATGAACGGAACAATATAAGCACCAAAAGTGCATCCCAGTTACACAGGTTTTCTTTTTATGTTAAAGGAAAGAGGATTTCTTCTCAAGCTCAAAGAAAAGGTTGGAAATTTGCCAATATTCTACGTGTGCAATAAGGTTGATGAAGACCAAAGGGCTCAAGAGTTCGACCAAGATTCTGAATCGGATGACAACGAAGAAACTAAACCTCGCAGTGCTGAAGAAAAAATTTCTCGTGCTTACCAAGCTCTTGCCAAATATCACATGGTGCCGGCAGATGTGCCTTTCGTGGAATGTCCGTTTTTTCATGGTTTGTCATCGAAAGGAGTCAGAAACGCACGTTTAAAGAAAGAGACAAACCGCTTCACGGAGCAGTTTGACGCCCTGAAATTTAAGCTGCTGAAATTCGCTGCCAATGGAGTAAGTGCTCATTTGAAATATGGGAGTGAGCTCCTTTGCCAGATTCAGGACAGAGTGTTCGATTTGTTCTTATCTTGCAATTTCAAGGAAGGTAAAATCTCCCCCCAAGACGATTTTTTTGACCACTTGGAGATGAAAGAGTTGGAGTACTACGAGAACATGATAAGATACTTAGCAACGAACGAATCACACTTTGCTGATATGATTGACAACGCCATACAATCTAACATGACAAAAATCGAAACTGAAATGGGTGAAATGCAGTTTGCTTCAATAAAAATCGGAGATGTAGTCGGGAGAAATGAAGTCGTTGAACAGTGCCGAAGGCAGATCAAGGACATAGTTTTGTATAAGGTGATGGAAATTTCATTGGCAAAAGTTAAGAACACGATAACGCGGATGTCTGACAAGATGCGGAAATCTTTGGAAACGGCGTTCAGTGAAGTTGTGAAAAAAGATGACCGCCTTGCTAATGTTGTGACGAAACAGCTTGAATACAGTTTCCTTCAGCATTTTCAGGAAAGGAACGTGTGCCATCATTTTGATTATGGTTTAATGAAGTTTACTGTTAAGGTTATGGATAAAGCGATACGAACTGTGAGTAACGTGTGGTTAGCTATCAGGGGCAAAGGAACCTATGTAAACGAGGCTTGGAAGCGAGAAGTGGCTCAAGCTGTACTGAAAGGGATTGATAGCCAAGCCATCGCTGAAAGAATTCGTCTCAACTTACAGGCGGATCTTTACAATGGTCATCAGCTGTTCCTTTGCAACTTGGCCTTCATGAAGACCTTTTGCAATACAGCGGCAAAGCAAACTGATAACCAAAGGAGGTTTGCTGCAGAAAAGGCGCCATATTTTTCAAAGCTGATGAGCAAGGCCACAGCGCTTGATGAAACACTTACCCTTGAGGGTCCTTCGAGAGTGGTGGTAGGGAAACGTCTGGGAAGAGTGGGACACAGAGGCCGCGTGTTTCAAGTCCCGAATGGTAGTCAGGTGGCGAAACAGCTACATGCAACATGCCTCCATGAATCACTTGAAGATCAGCATTTCCTTGCAATAAAAAGAACTTTCAAAAGGTCGGATTTGTTGCGTTGCGTGCCAGGAGACGTTAGGAGTGCCCCTGTGATAAAAAAAATCACTTCCTTTTTTTCTTCAGATTTTGAAAGTGTGTTTGCTTAACACCTGACTGGCAAAATTTTGAGCTTTCATTTTTATCCAAAGACCGTTTACTTTGACTGTAAGTTTTGGATTTCACGGTCCGCCATTACTCACGTTCAAAACTGACCGATTGGACCTCAGAGGGCTGGATCCAGGGAAAGTGAATTTGAGCGTGTGACTGCAGCTTATTAAATACACAAAACGCGAATTTAAAAGTCTGAAAGCCCAAAAGCACCCGTGCTGCATATTGATTATGCGGTGACTACACACGCATTGCAATCTTAAACTAGTGAGCCTTTGATGTCATTTTCTCCTCGATCCAGTTCTCTCAAGATCTTAAAGTAAGTAATCGCTGACCATTAAGCAAGAAATTTTCAGTTAAAATAAACAGGTGTCTTTTTGAAATCAAGGCTTAAAACTTTAGTCCCTTAGTGTTTAGAAAAATAAGAATTGAGTTTTTTTGGTCACAGGGGAACTTTAAGAGTGTCTCAGTCGTCTCAGACAATTCAGAGGCATGGCTAACTTTATCCAGTCCAGCCTCGTTCAGGACTTCGACCATAAATAACACTATCTATTGTCACGCTTTGAGGGTCTCCCAAGGGGTTTGGGAGACCCAAATGTGACATTGCCAATGTGACATTGGCAATATAAAGTAAAGAACAGGGGAACAAAACAAAATATATCGGGGAATTGAGAAACACAATATTTTCGGGGGAAAGCAGGGAACCTATTCTTAATTACAAATGCAGGCGAAGTTTTAATGGAACTAGGGAATTTGGACCACCCCGTGCTTTCCTTTCTGAAAGCTATGCATAAATTGTCAAAAACGAAGACGATATAAGACAATGGCTTTACTGGGTAAATTTGTTTGGACTTAAGACAACTACATGGGGTCAAACGAATAATGTGAATATCTAGAGGCGGCATGGAACCAGTTTCCTTAGTCGCTACCGCGGGTTGAAATTGCCAATTCCATTTCGAAGTTCTTACCATTCGTTTTCAAAAAATCGCCAAAAACATCGCGCGGAATGCTTCCTTTTTGTTTACAGTGGAAGTGCACGTAGCTATCAAGCTAGTTTACAGGCACCCCACTTTTTAAAAATCTGAAAGAAACAATTCATACTTAACAGAAACATGATTAAGAACCCCGACTGGCAGGAGGTAACCAGTTGGAATACTTCTTCCCGAAAACCGATATTTTATATCATGTAGTCTCTCGCACATACTTTCAACGAGTAGTTTTTGTAAGAAAATTAGTGAAAAATTGTTTTTCATCCAAAAAATCGTCCTTAAGTCAGTAAAGGTTTGATACGCCGAACTAAGGCTTCTGCCAGGACGCTACTCCTGGAAAAAAAGGCTGAGGCACTTTTGGAGTGTAGCGTTGATAATGTATAACTTTTGGGGTTTTTTTTTTTTTTTGGTATAGGTTTCAAAATGATGCTAAAGGAGTTCTGGCGCCTGTATCAGTGATGTTGGATAGGAACAACAAGGTCACTGTGCTTTACCCAAAGATGAGTAGCGACCTTTATGATCGCTTTACAGGACATCCTGACAACCTCATCCTCTTGCGCGATGGTCTGAGAATTGTTCAACAGATGATTGAAGCTCTTGAAAGCTGTTGGGACAGAGGGTTTCATCACATCGATTTGAGAATTACAAACGTCATGGTATTTTTAGTAGTATTGATTATAGTTATGCTATTTAATAAGTTTGATTTATTGATTGATCATTTCAGTCTTGATTAAGCGTGGACCCTTTTGATTGATTGATTGATTGATTGATTGATTATTGCACAGCTGTCCGATGCCAACCGGTCGGCGGTGATTGATCTATTTGTAGATCGACTGACTCAATTATTGAACGATTTGTTAATTGTTAACAAACTCGCTGACGAAATACGTCATGATTGACTGACTCATTAGTCAATTCGTTAACTTAAAATGATTAATTACCTGACCAACTTGTTACTGATCGACTGACTGACTGACTTGGGATTCAGTCTTTATTCATGCTTCCTTTTCTTTGTTTTAAAACCAAAGGTCGATTGCCGCCAGATCGCCAAGCTAAACGTCTCCAAGCCAAGGAATGATTCTATACCGTATCCTGACGAGGAAGCGCCCTTCCATGTGCCTGGTCGAATTCCGGTCGAACGAGAGATGGAAGCGGCAGAAGTAGCAAGCACACTTAAATGCCATTGTGTGTATAGTCTGGCTGTGCTTCTGTTTCTTGTGTTAGAACAAAAGTACATCAGGCCGGAATACGCAGAAACAGATAACGTGTCACAAGTGTATCGTGCCATTGCTCAAGGGAAGGATTGTGAATTCATCAAGTCGTCCAAAAACGTGAGAGAATCGTCTGCAAAGCGGCAGGTTTTAGAAATTGTCGCCTCGACTTTCAACGCTCTGAGGCAAGACGAAGTTAGGTTGACTTGGCTTGATCACTTTAAAACGAGTATTGAAATGTCGTTTTCCTCCCAAGCTACAGCTTATGAAAGTGCAGTTTAGACGAAAGTGCAAGTCCTGGGCCACATGTAAGTCGTTCGAGTGAAAGTTATAGAAGCGAGTCACTCACATTGGGTGACCGTAAGGCCAAAACTTAAGAAATTGGCTATGTCAAAAAAGCCAGGACTGTCCAACAGTTTGCAGTAGAAAAAGACCGAGGTGAACATCGTTGCTTAATTATACCAAGTTTTAGTTCAATACACCGTAAACTATTTACAGTGTTTCTGCTGTCATGTGACTGTTTCAGTCATAGTCATATAGTTACATGAAAGAGAAAATTAGTTGACGTACAGATAGAAGACATTAAGCCGAAGGAAGGGTTAGCTGACATGATATAATCAGAGAAAAAGATCTTTAGCTCTATAAGGGCTTTGATCCCCTGTTTAATGCTAGTGTAGGTGTGACGTTCTGAGCGTAGAAAGAAGCGAGAAACGCTTATTGCGACCAATTGTCATATTCATCACCGTCATCGTCATGTGGTGGTGCAGTGATCAAATTAAACAAGCCGGAAAATCCGTTTATAGTCACATTCTTGGACGAGAACGAGTACGAGTTTTGACTGCCCGTTTTTGGCGAAAATACTTAGAAAATTATAATTTCCGTACGATTAATCTGACTCTCTATAGGTCGCTCAGTTATTCTTATTGCTGGTAACTGTGCCTTTTTTATTTGCTGATCGAAAAATGCCAAAACAGCTACCGTGTTTTTTTGACAGGACGACATTTTTGCAAAACCTCGTTCTAAAGTGACGACGGTATCACGTTTTTCCCGTCAAAATGACGCTGGTTGGCGCGCGCTCACTGTTGTTCTATGAGAAAATCTCTTAGTCGTTGTCGTTCTCGGCCTATAATCTAAAGTTCTCTAATATTATAACCATCATCAATATCATCATCGACGTCATCATCATCATCATCGTCACGTGGTGGTAGAGTGGTCAAATTAAAAGAGGAATCTGGGTCACATTCTTGGATAGTTAACCTTTTTGCAGACACACGAATGAAGGTGGTAGTTTCTAAAGAAACTGTGGTGCTGCTTCGGTGGGGAAGTAGTATACAAAAGTTTGGTTTTATCAACTGAGTTGATAATGTAAATTGACCACCGTACAGGGATTCTAAAAGCTGACGTTTCGAGCGTTAGCCCTTCGTCATAGCGAATCCAGACACGGCGGCCATTTTGATTTCTACTGTTTCGAAAGACATTATGGGATGCTCAGTGGGCAAATTAATATGTATATGCCCCCTGGGCATCCTATTATAGGTATTTGAAACAATAGAAATCAAAGTGGTCGCCGTATCTGCAAAAAGGTCCGTTGGCACACAGCTTACAAATTTAGTGAATGGCCGCGTAACGTGATCACCATTCGGTGGTGAATTTATGTCCTTTAAGATGAGTTGTGCCAAGACCTCATGTAGTGATGAGTTCCTGCCCTTGGCAACCTCCACACTGAACTTCAAATAATTCTGGAGAAGTAGTCGACAAAACTGTATTTAGTTCTGAAATAAGTAAAGCTAACATCTATCACGGAGAGTCATTGACTCAGTTCTGAATAAACGTACTTAGGTTGTCTAGATTCTTATGAGATGCAACGTTCTGCATGAACATGTTCGTTATGTCGAAAAAAGTATTAAAAGCAAGGTGAACACACCATAATACCAAACCGTCCCTTGTTGCAATGAAATATACCTATTCTTTTCGGTTTCCCTCTTTATTCCCTTTCTTCAACTTGAATAAATAGTTGCAGACTGTGTTCTTGTCTGCCTTTTCTTCGCAGTTTTGTCTCCCTTTTTTCCACATTTCTTAAATTCTCATTTCTACTCAATTTCTTGCAAAAAAACGAAGAAAGGAAAAGTTCAAACCTGCTGTTTAAACTAAATGGCACGCGATAGTTGACTATGCAGTCAATTAACTCTGTAAAAACAAATTAAGATATGCACTGTTGACCCTCAGTAATTTCTGGTTGGAGGGCGTGGCTGCCTTGTCACTCCGACTGAGCTTTCTAAGATCAGCGGTTTCAGTATTAATGCCCTCGTATAGTTTGTCGAGTGTGCCTTCACGTACGGCAAACCTGTGTACACTGATCGCCAAAAGGTAATACTCTTTTATTTTGTGTTTAAAAATTACGAGTTAATTCCCAAATGCTGTTATATATCTTCATTGCATGTGTATGCTGTAGATGCGCGATTGTCTTTCTGAAGGAGCATTTTTTGGACTCCAAAATATGAGTGCGACAGTTGTACCTCCTCGTGAAAATTCCAAAGAAAATGTACAACGCAATTTAATGTGGCCATACAATTCTATTAACTTTTAAAATCTAAAATGGGCAAAGCATCGCGAGAGTCCTACAAAGTATTTACAGCACTTACAAGTACAGTTCTCTTTACTGATTTGATCTTTTTTTTACTTCGTGAAAAAGCAACGATTTCTGTTTCCAACATTCTGCAGCGACAGTGGAGGAAATTTTAATAGCGTTGCGCGAAATTAATTAAGGATGTCTTAAATAATAATTAAAAAAAAAAAAACAAACAAACAGCGGTTACAAATATTTCCTTGAACTACACGACTTCCCAACCTTGCCATTTCTTATGTTACAGTAATCGTTATTAAATTACAGAACTTTAGCAATAATACAACTGTGTTCTACTCTTATTGAAACTTGAATGGCCCAAGTCAAAAAGAATCTTTATAAGGATGGCTTAAAACAAATTAGGCTTGTCTTTATTAATTTGAAATTAACGAAGCATAAGTAATTGTACGCAAAGTATCACGAGTTTCTCCAAAAAGTACCTGAATCTCTAGGATCCTAACTGGGAGGTTCGGTGTTCATATTTAAAGTGCTACTATGACCAAAAAAATCAATTCTTCTTTTTCTTTGAATTGCAAAACCGTATTAACTAAACACTAAATGACCCAAGTGTTAAGCCTTGATTTAAACAAGACACCTGTTTATTTTAACTGGATCCGAATTTTCCTATTTGACTATCCGCCATTACTAACTCAGTTTAAACTGGCTTTACGAATGCAATGCGGCAGCACGGGAGTCTCAGCTTTCAGGCTTTTAAACTCTTGTTTTGCATATATAATAAGCTGTATTTACAAGCTGAAATTTTAAGCTAGTAGGGGAGTAAATGACGTCACTTTTCCCAAGATCCAACCCTCCGAGGTCCAATCGGTCCGTTTTGAACGTGAGTATATGGCGGACCGTGCAATCCACACTCAAAAGTCAACAGCCTTTGGATAAAAATCAAAGCGCCAAATCATTGCTAGTCAGGTGTTAACACTTTCAAAACTGAAGAAGAAGAAGAGAAAGTGATTGTTTGGTCTCCTCTTTAAATTCGACTTGTTTTCACGTTTTCCTGAGTTCTTAGAGAGGCTATGTCGCGTTATTTTGGGGGTGTTTTGAGGAATTCTTTAGTTAATAATGAGTTTAAAACTCGAAAAATGGTAATGTGGAATTCGTTTACTGATAAAATTATCGTTACATCACAAACAAGATGATTCTGAGCAAAAACGGTCTTTATCCAGGCGATTTGCCATAAACTTGAAAAACGTCGAGCTTACTATTTTCAAGATAACCCAAATGCAATCCGTTTCAATCTTGTCCATTTGTGTCCATCCATGCTTCTCTTTCCTTTTGCTGTATTTCTTTAATGTTATTTAACGGTTTGAAGTGGTTATTAGAATGACTTTTTGGGCATTTTGGGTGTCACGAAATTACATAATTTTGCGTGACATAGCCCCTTTAAGACTCGATCATTAAGGAGCCCACAAACGAGGCAACAATGTTGCGGAAACATTGTTACGGAAGCAAAATTTGCTTCCTCAGCAAAAATAATGTTTCCGCAACGGTGTTTGTCTCGTGTGCGGGCTCCTTTAGGGACTTTAAGATCGACCACGAAGACGTCGACGATTTAATTAAACGTCACTTCAAAATATAACTTCGTACTATTTTTCGCGATTCTTCCACTTCGTTACGTCCTTAATTTTAGCGAAGCATCCTAAAAATAAATTGGTACGAGCGGTTTCAGAGTAGAAAGAGGGAAAAAAACTTGGGTTTTCTGTTGAATGTTCGCGTTGTCGTGAAACGTCAAATTTGCTGCTTTCACGTCGTTGTTGTGTAGAACACCGCGAGAATATTTGCCAAAATGCGTGCCGCGATTTTTTGTCCTCTTTTAAAGTGCCCGGCTATGATGCATAGGGCCAAGTTTGAATATCATTACTCCAATATTTTCGGAGGTATTCTCAATTTTAGGATTTGTTACAGTCATTTGTAATATGCTTTGACGTCACCCACTTTTCATAACAAACTTGAATATATCTGGAACGAAATAAGGTATTCCAAAATAGAAAACACCGTTCTTTATCACTTTGATAGGTCTTTAAAATAAGCAAAAGATGTTTTTACATCATAAGCACTTTAACCAATGATATTGTTTTGTGTCGTCGTCGTTTCTCAAACTCCCTATTTAGTGGAGAACAGCGACGAGATGTGATTTAAGTGTGTTTCACCTAAAAAATTCTGTCCGCAATTTTACTAGTTGGAATTTGATCAACGGCCGCGCAAGTAAGAGGAATGGGTTTCAGGATGGTGCCTACTATTGTTATTGCGCATACGTTCTGCGCATATCGAGATACTCGGATTTCCTATCGGTGATGCTTACTAATACAGGGATATTTTTTCGCGGTTTAAAATTATGCAGAGAAAGGGGATCTTAGTAAGTATTATTGATATCCAAAAAGAAAATTGGGGGCGACCATGCATTTTTCAGGGTTAATTAAGCTTCAATTTGAGAAAGAAAGCCATACATGGCTTTGTATTTAATCATAAACATTTAATCATAAACGGGGCAAAAATACTTTTGAATTAGAAGGCACCGTCCTTAATACCGTGTTGACGTCACAGACTCGGTGCTTTGCATTGGGATAGTTCCTTGAAAACAGCAATCCAAAGCGAGTTTTTCAGGCAGTTCTTTGAGGGTGTTTGCAAGGTCCAGATTGTTGCCACGGTAACGCAAAAGCGCTGCTTCAAGACCCTCAGAGACCCTTACGTATTATTTTTCGAACTTTGAAAACTCCATTAAATCATACAGTACGTGATGTTTACACAAAACTATTTCGTGTATTTAATTTTGAGTTACTCATGATGAAAACGCATCTTATTTGTATGCAGGGGTAGATCACTGCCTTAGCTAACTTTCGAGATATAGCGCATCAAAAGAGGAGACGTATTTTGAATAAAGAGATATTATATATTTCCCGTTCCAATAAAACAACAACGTCAGATCACAAATCCCCGAACAGTGGTAAAATTATCCCACTTTTCCAACAAGTATGCCTTATCTTGTCATTGTGCACGATAATTTTTGTTCAGACCTGTAAGTAAGAATCTTTCTTATAAGAACGTTAAGGCAGAAATTAACTAAAATGTTAAGAACATACTACCATTGCCTGATTTCAAGCCGAAGGGGACTAGGTACGAGTCTATAAATTATGGGGTCAACATAGAAAGAGCACACCGAGTTTTACAAAATTCCCAGGAGTATAGTGTTTATCGGGCTAATTTTGATTAAGATACAGCCATTAAATACGTCAATATTTACAAAGAAATGTTGGTATGTCACGCTTAATATTGGGTCTATTAACATCAAACGTAGGGATTTTGTAAAGCTTGGTGTGCACTTTCTGAATATGTGGATCAATAGTTGCTAATCCCATAATTTGCAGACCTTGCGTACCTTGTCCCCCTCGGCTTGAAATCAGGCAATGTACCCAGGCTGAGAGTCGGTTAAGAACGTCCTTATTTCGTTCATATTGGGTTTTTCGCCGGTATTTCTGAGTAGAAAGCCAAGGTAAAAGAAATGTAAAAACTGTAGTCGGCTAACAGGACAATTAACTAACACAATGTGGTTTTCTTATTGCATCTAATCGAACTTTGTATACCACTCAACTTGAGTAACATGTTAAGAACGTTTTCAGGCTCAAATGGAAAAAATTAAAAACGTTCAGACTCGGCCCCAAAACTACTAGTAGACGCTTTTATAAAAAAAAGTTAGGAAAGGAACTTTATTTAAGTGTCTAGTAGCTTCTAGTCAGATTCAGTGTGCGTGCCGGCGTGTATCGCTAATCTCTGTCACCAAAAGCTTTTCAAAATGTTGTCTCTTTCAGAAAGTAATCTCATTTTTAGGCTCAATCGTAGACACGCAACAAAACCTCTCAAGATTATTTTTTGTTTCCACGCTACAGTTTTGTCGAATTAAGTAGTGCCAAGTTACCGTTCGAGAGGTTCGCTAACTTTTAAAACTTGCTTATTTGTTTTATTTAATTGGGCGAAAAGAAGACTTATTCTTCTATAAGGACGAAACAAAAAGCAATATTTGATCAGTTATCAATATCCCCAACGTCCCCAGTCTATTTCAAGGTAAAATACTTCGTTTTCCAAATGAGGCAAACGCCTCGCATATTCCGCATGCAATATTATAAAGAAATAATCTGCGCAAACGTTGAATGGTGAAGGTAATATTAGAGGGAAAAACAACTCCCTGTTCAAAGTAGAGGGATATCGGCAGAGCTACTGAAAGCGTACAACTATCTTTTGAACTTCAAATCTTGTCAGAGAAAAACGACTTACTTTGGGTGCTTTTTGTCCTAGTTTCAAAACGGTGAGCTGTACCCTGGAAAGCTCAGTTATATCATTGATAAATAAGATTAGAAATAAGGCGTCCAACTTCCGTTGAACATACAGAGCAGCTTTTGCACTCCATTCTTGCAGTTAACTATTTTGGCTAGAAGTCTCAGACGAACTGGCAAGTTTTCATCACATCGCCAACAACGCTACCCCGAAACGCTGTTGTACCTCTTTGACGTTTGCGACAACCAAATCCATTGAAATGTTTCCCCTTTCCTTCCAGCAAATCGTCATCAATTCCCAGCATGCATCGGCCATCAGCCCCTGAGTTAGCTCTCTCTCTGGTAACACGCCCCTCTCCACAGCTTCCTGCATTTCATTTCTATTGAGATTCTCGTACACTGCAGGCCGTGCATTCCCGGATCCCTCACATAGTACCCAAAGTAGCATGCCATAAGCGTAGATGTCGTAAGAGGAGAAACCAAGGTTACCTTTCCCATGGTAACGGTACATCTCTAGTGAGATATGAAATGGTTCGCCAATTGGGGTCAATTCGTACGGAAACTCTGGTTTGGCAAGGTTGATCTTGGCTGTTCCGTCGTGCATTAACTAGAAATAATATATAGGGAAGTATTTCATCAATGACAGTTTTGCCAAGTTTCGAACAAAAAAGACCACTTAGAATTTTCTTGAGTCTCATTTCAAACTGTCCCTTTGAGGTTAAACGCGAACTACCTATTCACAACAACACAGCGTTAAATATAGGATTGGTATCATACAGCTTAATCCTTATGGTTATCTCATACACAGTTTACGTGGTTTACGTGTCCTTGAGGAGTAACTGGGACACCTGGCGAGACGGTTGACGAGACGTGTGCGAGGGCACTTCGTGATATTTATCGTACGGTATGTGTATCTTGTTATCCTGCATCCCTAACGTGCCGGGAAAGAAATTGAAGCAAAGGCTTTGCGGAATGAAGTGTGACTCCAGGCATAACTGTGATTTCCTACATCACAATATAGTGAACTACCTACAAGCAGGCTTTGAAGTGTGTCTGAGGAATTGGGACTGGCTCCTTGAGAAATTGAGACAGCCTCTGTAACGCCCACTGGACAAAAGTCAGTGTCACTCATTTGCCACTCATGTACTGTTAGCTTTTCATCGACAGATGCGCTCAATCGTATCTGAATTAATGTAATTGTTTCCTTTCGTTTGCTCGTTCTTAATTAAAATTCGGTTAAATTTTTGTAGCGGTTTCGTCGATTGATAACAGTTCAGTTTTCACTAGTGAGTATAGGATTTGTCATTAAAACACTCACCAAGACGTTTCCGGGTTTAAGGTCCTCGTAAGTATAGTTTACGTCATGGATGGCCTTCAGCCCCTCAGCAACATCCACGGCGATGTTCATTCTAATCATCTCCGGCAAACCATTCCTTAGGGCTTGAATGAGACCTATCTTCGCCTTCTCCATTACGACGTGTAACACACCAGGCTCATGGAACACCCAGCCAAACAAGCGTAAAAGGTTTCGATGGGAACCGCGGAGTTTCTGAATCATGTCCCTTAAAGGATAAGCAAAGCATAGTCAACGTCCGAAATTAAGAAACGATGTAACATTAAGAGGCGAGGTGCAGCGGATGTTACACAGCAATTGTCAGGGGTCGACATCATTAAAACACAAGTGGCGTTTTGTTCGGTTGACTTGTGATCATATGCGAAGTGCGCGCTAGTCGATTTCCCTCGTGTTGGTTTTTCTATTTCGCTCATTGGTTGTGATTAAGGATTGAAGGCAACACACGTCGACCAGCACGACAAACGTAACCAGAAATTTAATTTCTTGGCATGTCGATGATCTTACGATTATTGCAACTTGTACATTAAAAATGTGCAAGCGCCAGTTGTTCTGGGATTAACAGGAATAACGGGCGTCGTGAATCAGAGAAAAGCGGGGAAAATTTTTCTCGCATGCACACGTTGTTCACGTGACTTTTCGTAATGTACCAAAATATAAACCGCAAGTGCGGGGCCCCCAGAACCTCTGCAATCATAGACAAACTATATGCAAAACCATATATGAATACATGCAACTGATCATTTTTCGTCTTGACTGCTTCGTCTGTTCTCATTGGCGGAAATAATTGCTTTCCTTGGGTCAATCGCATATTTATAGAAGGCATTACTTACATCATGTTGACCAAATCCACTGCTGTTTGGTTCCAAATGTCTTCACTCAATCTCCTTTTCTCAAGCACCTTCACAACGCACTGCCCGTTGGGTGACGCCCTGCACCACTTCTCGCTGACGCAGTCATAGATGTCTCCAAGCCTTGTTTTGGCTATACGGGGACCAAGCTCGGCGGGTCCTCGATTCTGCATATCATGCAGGGCCTTCCCCTCAACAGCGAGGGTACGAATCCTGGGTGTGAAGTCAACACGAAATCTTTCAAGCTGAGAGGCTATGCGACAGTTGGCAAAGCTTGTTTGCAAGGTCTGGAACGAATTCATGGCAGCGTCAAATAGATCGTGCATTGCTCGTAGACGACAAAAGCACGCCTGGTGCACGGCCTCTGCCACGCGGTTTTCGTCAATTGTCCCCAAGAGAGCTTGCACTATAGAACGTCGAGTTGCTTTGTCTCGGACGTCTTTCTTGGAGACACCTGGCGAATGCATTGTGCTTAGAGGTTCTGAGATCTCTTTACGCAGAGCAATGCTGGCGGCCTCCTTTATAGAGTCAAGAAGTCCATTTAAAACAACTTTCAGCAATTCATCCGTTTCGGCTTTCACTGCCAGGAATTGTATGTCATAACTTTCTTCCAAAATCCGTGAAATAATCGGATGGGCCAAATCTTCATTGAAGTCGATGACCGCCATTGTGAGCTCCTTGACCAACTCTCTCATTGCCTCCTCGACACAAATGGCAAGGGAGTTGCACGTCTTCTCCAAGATACTCCCTTTCATGTCAAGAAGAAACCGCTCTAATAGAAGATCATTATTCTTAGGCAAAGGAAGTTCGTTTACTAGAGGAGCGAGGTCATTCTTCATCATAGCTTGAGCTTCACGTCGAAGATCTCGCAGTCTTGCGGGTTTGTATTCGTCAGCGTCGCGCATAAACTCTTCCTTTAACCTCTTGACGTTCTCCGCAATTTTATTTTTTGATTGGTCCGAGTGGAATGTGAGCAAGGAGAGTGCACCACACATCTTGGCTTCAATCTCATATCCTTTTCTTAAGATATCAGGAAGGGTACCCGCCTGTTTAGTTACCAGTGTTTTCTGCACTTGCACAACGTTGACAAAGCTCTCCTGGAGGACCATCAGTTTTTGCACAACTTTTCTGGTCTGCGTCTTCACAATATCTCCAAGGTGCAACTTCAGATGGGATTCAAACCTTCTAAATCTTTCGGTGGCTTCTGTGAGGTTCCCATTTCTCCTTTCTGCACGAACCAATTTTGCAGAAATAGCATGGAACAAGGGACACGATTTCCAACAGTCACCAGAAACGAGTCCTTCTTCTGTTAACTGATCAAACACTTTTTCTTCTTTACTTTTGCTGTCATCGTCATCATCCTCCTCATCATCATCATCATCATCATCATCATCATCATCTTCGTAATCGTGACTGCGTGCTTCTTCAGTGATATCCACCTTGTTACACACATATATTATGCAAGATTGAGGATTTTTGTCCTTCAAGAATCGTAACGTTTGCTTGTCCTTAAATGTGAAAAAAAAAAACAACAACAACAACTGGAATTAAGGTATTAAAGAAGAAAATGAGCTGTCTTCGGAATTACCGCCGCTGCCAAAACTAACGAGGATTGGTGAAAGCGTCGGGACAACAGAGAAATTGTGGGTGTGATGTCAGTGGACCTATGTAGCCCAATGCATCGGCAATGCAAGTAATGCACTCCATCTCATTTAACACCTAGAATGCAGCACGCGGTTAAAACTGGTTATGCCTTCTCTGACATCGACTGGTAGGTTATCGTCGAACGGATTCGCGACTAAAAATTGAATACTGGCGACCAGAATTTCACAACTGGTCGGCGCCAGTGGGCGACCTACTATTAAGTTCAGAGCCCGTGTGCCAAAAGGTGTCTTACTTTTTATCTTGCGAATTTTACTAAGGGGCAGATGGATTTCTTCATTACGTTCGAGGTCTGGATACATTTTCTCTCCAAAATGTCCGCTTTCGAAAGCGAAAAATAATGCTTGACACATACACAAGACTGCGCTGTCGTTGCTTTCTGGTACCCATAAGAAAGTTGAAAACGTGTATTTTCAGGCGAAGATTTTTGGCGACCAAAATTTGCCATCTGGCGACTAAAAATTTTTATCTAGTCGGCATCTGGCGCCCATATAAAAAAGTTAATTTCGGACCATGATGTATCGATTTATAACGAGTGGTTCAAACTAACGCTACGATCTGCAATCCCAGCAACTATCAGGGGATGATTATAGGCAATAATATGCATACATATATACATACTTAGTTGACCTCCCCTCCAGAAGGTCTTTTCAGGGCCAATGAAACGAAATCAACGAATCGACAGAACAGAACAACAACTGCTAAGAATTCCAACTGGCCGGAGCCGCACTGCCTCGATATTGTTCTTCGGCATCTGTGACATTCATTCACTCATCTTTTTGTGAGCGTTGCGTGATTCCCAGAATAACTTAGGTCCTTAGCCAATCAAATTCGAGACGATGACCACTTGTCGTCATTTGCGACAAGGAAGGAAGAACGGGAATGTTCCTTACAACTCGAAACTGAAACCGCAATTTAAGGGCTAGAAAATGGTCTATGATGCCAAGGGTGATATTCAAAAGTTCTCCAGTTTCGAATTTATTCTTACGTGAAAGAGACAGCTTCTTTCCGTGTTAAAAAATTGGCTTCACACGTCAACCCGGCACTTCCGTGAGCCATGAAAACTGGACTTAAGCTTCCCTTATTTGATCTATATATCACTTGAACATTGTATTTATTCCTACGCATCCCCGCTCACCAAACTAAGAAAAAATCAGTAATAGTAAGTAATATGGGAAAAGAACTGATTTAAATTGTCATATGGTAATTACGAAGTCGTTCACCGATGAACAATCACAGAATAGGAGAGCAAATCAATTAGCTTGGCGCCAAATATTCATAGATCTCTCTAAATCAAGAACTCCCTAAAAGAGCAAAGCACACAATTTATCACCACACGAGAGACAATAAATGAAGTTTTATTTGAATAGCCAGCTGGAAACGAGTAAATTTTAGAGGCATATCGATATAAATTGATACCAAGGAGTTACTGCGCAGAATACCTAGTTGTAGCGGCATCGTTTGAATAACGGGGTATAAAACAATACACGCCATTCATATGCAAATAAGTAGCCGGGTATTCTGCAGTTTGGAAACGTTGACTGAAAACATAATATTAGCGGAAACATTTCTCGAAGGATGTCGAATCGACATCGCCGGTTCCATTTTAGGAAGAAATCTGTAACGGGTAAGGTATGATTTTTGCCAAGTTTTTATTGCAGTCCACTCTTAGCTTTCGTATCCCCTCTGTGTTAAATGCATAGATGATTGATTTGAAGCTTGAAGCTTATAGAAGTCAGATAAGATTCTCGAGTCAAGTTATCAAAAAATAAAATCCCCCTAAAGGGAAGTCACTTTGAGCTGGCAAGTTAAGAGTTCCCGAACCCGTTACAAAGGCAAAAAGATCTTTATTTTGCCAAATAAACAATTGCAATTAGCTTCGACTTACCGCGGGTCTCAGGTTATTGCAGCCGTTGATAACGTACACAAAAAGTGGTACTGTACCCTTCTCAAGATACTCATCTAACACCTTGTCCAATACGTCCGACTCGCTCTTCCCCGGAGAGTCGATCAACTCAATACCACTCCCGAGAAGTTGGTGATCCAATCCAACTTCTACCGTCAGGTTCAATGCATCTTCGCTATCCCTGTCCTCATCGGAAACGACAACAAGTTTCTCCAGCTTTTTTTTTTCAGGAGAATAGCCTTCTTTAATTTTTCCATCTAGGCCAACGAGACGTGCGTAAGGCTTCGTTGAGTATTTGATCCGGACGATTCTAGCAGTGCATGGAGTCTGGTTGACGGGTAAAGAACTCTTCCGAAGCAGCTCGTTTATTATCGAGCTTTTACCACAATTGCTTTCACCGATGAAGAACACAGCGGGGATTTTCTGAAGCTCTCTTTCCACTTCTTCTAGCTGACAAAAAGGAATGTCCTTTAGGTTGTCGTCTTCGGCTTCGATTTCAATATTGATACTCTTTAAGATATCTTCGAAGCAAGAGGACGTTCGTTTATATAATAAGCTCGTGCAATCTTTATAGCGTTCGAATTCGCGTATGGTTTCTTGTAAGGAACCGTCGCTAGACATGACCGAACATTCATCTAAACTTTGCCATAAACACCAACAGTTTCATCACTTCCGTCTGATGCACACTCGGCCAAGATAGCTTTAACTTGATCCCGTGATTAATTGAACGTAAAATTTTATACTTTGGACTGGACTTCAAGCTTAATGGAGTAGAGGAGCAGAGTGAATAGATTTTACAGTCTGAGGTAAGACGATTTCATTCGTCAATGGAGAGCGGTTCAGGGGTGAATGGGTTAACACTATGACAATAATGTCCCCTTAAGGAATAATTTCACTTTCTTCGTCGATATTTCCAACATTTGAAAACAACAGAAACAAAACAACTCTAGAGGAAATCATTTCATTTTCTGCGTTTTTTATTTGCAACTTATTTTTGAATATGAACATATTATTAAATTTTCAATCTCGGATATTGCGTATCTGGCGTTCTGATTGGCTTACTCAATCTCGGTTATCAGCTCATATACCGTAATGACCTTATTTGGAAACTGACTGCATCCTGTCGTTCTAAGTACATATTTTTTGCACAATCTTTTGCTGAAGCAGATATAAAATGAAGCACATTTTACACGTACAGTACTGTAACAAACAGAGTACGCTATATGAACAAGTACAGTACATGTATACGCATTGGACACAGAAAGAACCGAAGAAAGTCATGCCACCAAGAAACAGAATCTTACTCAGTGAACAGTCTACATGTACATGTACTGTACTTGTTCATACAGCGTACTCTGTTTATTACAGTACTGTACGTGTAAAATGTTTTTAATTTTATATCTGCTTCAGCAAAAGTTGTGCCAAAAATAACAGAATCTAAATGATAATGTACATACTCTTGTATTTTTGTTAAGTATTTTAAAATACATGTCACTACGATGAATGACACTAATGAATGTTTTTTTCTTCCTATTGTTTATTCGAAAAATACCAACGTTTGTCAGTTCACGTTAATGGTTGACCATTTCGATTAAACGATTGTATGAAGGTGCAACTGATTGTGCGTCTCTATGCAAATTGCATTATTGTATGTCTCTAATACGCCATTGATTGTCATACTTTGCAATTGATTTTATAATGGCGTTAATGATTAACCATTGCGCGAGATTGAAAGTATATTTGTTACCTGTGATTGTCCAAACGTGCAATTGTTTATCCGTTTATGCTATTGAATGTTAATACATATGCAAATAGCGTTATTGAAAGCTCGTTCGCGTTAATGAAGTTCATGGAAGTGCCAACGAACGTATATTTTTCGTATAGTTTCAACTGTTGACGTAAATGAATGTATATTTTGCTTAAATGAACAGCAAAAGGTGTATGGCAGTTCAGAATTTAATGAAAATTAATAAAACAATTATTCCATTCGCGTTTATTGGATATGAGACTGGTTAAACTACGCGTCTCGTTGGCTATTTACCATCTCATATACATACATAATAATATTTCCGACAATTAATGAAGCGAAGCACAATAGACAGAAATAAGTTATTTTGCCGCCACGGACAGGAAGATTGGGGCCGTGTAAGAGGGATTATGGGTGTGCGTGTCAGATATATAGTAGCCCGTTATGATTTGAAACCCATTCTAGGATTTAAGTGTGTATTGTAGGTTTCCATGATTCGTCATCGTAATTCAGCCCCCGAAGTTAGCGGCACCGTAGTTAGGGGGGGTATACTTTTCCTTTTTTTTTTTTTGCACAAAGTGTTTTTGGGTTTTCGACGATTGTTATACTTCTCCTTCGACCTCAAAGTTTGGTTATTCTGGTAAATAGAAATCGGCCAACAAGCAAGGACTGCATTTACATTCACCTCTTATAAGTTATTGAAAAGAAAAAAAACGAAATGAGTACGTTATATCTTTTTGGTTATTTTGACAATGGAGATTTTCACCGCCTGTGTCAATCAGCTCAAAGCATAACGCGTCAGCGCTGTTGTCTCTGTACTTGTGGAAGTTGACAATGGCGGAGTTTAGCCACGGAGACTCGCCAATTTTTTCCATTTCTCAGTACTTTTTCAGTGATATCACTGCAAATGAGAAATTTCTTATGTTGCCAGAAAAAGAGCTTGATAACCTGAGAGGCAAAAACCAAAACTAAAACACCTCCAAGATTACAAGAACTTGGCTGAATGTTTTCAGAATGGTGCAGCGTAACGAAGCGAGAAAGCTGGAAGATATCCCTCGTCATGAGATAGATGCAGTTCTTTGCCGTTGTTTCGCTGAAATTAGAAACAAGGACGGTCACGAATACAAATCAGAAAGTTTTGCTGTCATGCAGTGCTAGTTGGACCGTCATTTAAAAAACTGTGGCAGAAACTACAATATTTTGCGAGATTGTGAATTTGAAAATTCAAGGCAATAACTTGAAGCGAGCGCAGGGTCACGGAAAGCGAAAAAATGCCTCTCGTGCTTTACAAACGAGGGCACATTGCTGCTCATGATGTTTCTTGGGCGCGCAAACGCGCGGGACACAAAATGAATGTTGTGTTTCCATGCTGCGCAAACTGGGAAACATTTGTTGCGAATTTGTGTCCGCAACAAATGTTGCGCGCGCGGGCAAACGGGGAAACATTTGTGCCCGCAACAATGTGTCCTCGTTTGCCAGTCTCTCTAAGCGAAGCAGACGATTTTACAAAAAATTCCTCTGGAGTTCAGGTAATTTTGGAAATAAAAATAATTCAAAATATTTTAGTTTACCTTTCTTTAACGATAATAGCTTGACTGCGCAATGCCCAATTACAAATGACTTGCTATATAATTAATAGGTAACAGGACTACATGCTTGTCCAATTTGGAAATAATTTCTCGGACTGCCAAATTGGACTCGGCCTACGGCCTCGTCCAATTTTGGCTGTCCTCAGAATTTTTCTCGCCCAATTATTTCCAAATTGGACAGCATGTAGTCCTATTACATATACACGTTTGCCTACTCTTCAAAGCTAGTCGAAGTGCGAAGTTTTAGTGATGGTAATTAGTTAGTACTTTACACATGAATGAAAACTAATTTTCATAAGAAAAAACTGCGCACTTGAGTGACTCGCTTTGAAGAGGAGGCAGACATCAACTCGGAAATGGCCTATTTAGCGAGGGCTTAACAAATTAAAGCTATTTTCCAATTTATTCGCAAATGGCCAATCCTAGCGTAAAGAGATTGTTTAATGACCAAAAGAGAGTCGAGGCAAGAGAATGGGAGAAAAGCATAGTCTTCTTGAAGTCGGCATCTCAGTACAGAAGGTTCTTGTGGTATGACGTAAACAAGGTTTGTAAAAGGCGGCCGAAGTTAGACTTCGCGTTTTCTCTTCGCGTTTAAATAACCGGCTTTTTCAGGTTTCATTTCATCACAGGAACAAGAAGTATCCACTAACAGGCCTTGTGCATGACGAAGGCATATGCCCAAAATTTACCACCAAGCCGTTTGCGTTTGTAGTCACATCATCTGGACATGCAATATTGTTCGCACGTGGGTTTTGTTTACATTTTTGCTCCTTTGGGATTTAGCTTATGCTAAAATTTACAAATTTGATTTTTGAATTCGAGGCTTGGTGTTGAAATTAGCTAGTCAGATGTCATCACGCATGAGGGCTATTAGTTGAGGCGGAAAATACCATAATACTCTGTTTGTCCCCCACCCCCTCCCCCACCCTTCCCCCAATTTTGAATAAGCATTGTTTTTGTTTCCTCGTGGGACCACTGTAAGTCCCAAGAGAAACTGGAACGATGCATACGCAAAGTTTGGGGAGACATACAAAGAGTATTATGGTATTTTCAGACTCGACTAATTGTGGAAGATTCAAGGAAGTTTACGTCACTGTTACGTCATGCTTTTTTTTTACGCGAACGAAACAAAAAGGAAGAGGCCCACGATCTCACACAGGGTCATGGTGAGTGCAGTCATCCTGGATGCTCCTGACTGTTCACCCGATTTGGGACCTTCTCCCCTGTTACAAAGATCTTCTTCACAGCAAGATCCGCAAACGACGACTCCTTCAGTGTCAGGCGGTGTGCATTTGGACATACAGTTTGAAGACGTGGCACATAATCGGGAAAAAGTGGTGACGGTGCCGTCCTTTTGTATGGTTTTATGGATTGCGCAGCGGTCCTCGCCAGACGAACAGCTGATCTTATTGTTATTTCCACTGTTATTTCCCATGGTAGATAATTCGCAGTATTCGAGGGCGTCAGAAGTGCCTTCACGGACACAGCGATAGCACTCCAGAGAAGATACTGAAAATTAAGGATGGAGAAAATTTTTAGCTGTTTCTCTTGAGCGAGACTTTCGTGTTAGTGACGGGCTGAAGGATTGAAGAAGTTAAGGGGTGTCTGGAAAATCCGAATAGCGAATAGCGAATAGTCGCGAATAGTCGCGAATGGCGAATAGCGAATAGTCGCGAATAGTGACGAATAGTAACAAATAGTGGCAAATAAGGGGGGGGGGGGGGGATAGTGACGAAATGACGAAAATTTGGTACCCAGTACTTCCTGGTCAACCTCAGAGCTTTTTCCGCTAAAAAAGCAGAGATATGTCGGCGAAGGACAGCTTGAACCCTGAGAAGAAAAGGTAATAAATGCACTGAAATCTTGATGCTTATTTGGATAATTAATTAACGCAACGGTTATCGGAGTAGCTCGTTTGATTTTATTCCTTTTTACAGAACGTGTCTCGCCGGATCGGACAGCACACATGAGGATGATGAAATTTGAGTATCTAAAATTTATGTTCATGCGCCAATGTGCGAAGAGGTGATCATGAGCTTGATGTATTAATGGAAGTGATTTATATTTTTACATTTTGACGTTTGTTCTCCTTTAGAGTGTTTGTAAAAGCATGCACGAAACTCTCTTTCAACGATAGGTAAGCATATTATTTGCTTTGATTACGAGATTGTTCAGCTAAGGCGGTGACTATTGAAGACTATTCGCGACTATTCGTCACTATTCGTCACTATTCGCACTGTTCGTATTATTCGCTATTCGCTATTCGCGACTATTCGCTGTTCGCTATTCGCGACTATTCGCTATTCTCTATTCGGGTTTTCCAGACACCCGAAGTTAGGATGTTGTCAAGACTGCTCTTTCAGGCAGCGTGTACACGAATGCGCGAGTTTCAAGTCGACACAGGGTTTCATGACTTCGAAACCGCGTCAAAATCGATGCGGTTTGGAAGTGTTTACACGGAATCGTTTTCGCCAGAAGATTCAAGTGGTGGTGGTATACGCGAGCGCTGCACTGCGTGCTAAATTCACTATTTTGAATTGAGCAATGCAAAGTTCGCGCCAAAATAGTAACCGTATTCAAATCGATGCGGTTTCACTCTTTACACGATAGATGAAACCAAATCGTTTTAAAAACGCTCCACTTTTGGCAGCGGTTTCAAATCGACACGGTTTCGACAAAAGCCTCGATCGGTATCGTGTAAACAGGAGGTGTAACCGCATCGTTTTCGATGCGGTTACAAATGAAACCGCATTCGTGTAAACGCTGCCCCAAGCTGTCCCCCACCACTATTCCCCACCCCTCCCCTCAACTAAATGCAATTAGGTGTGGGGATTTAGCGTTATGAAGCACGCGGGAGGCTGGCAAGACACGTGAGAAGCTGCTCGTCGCGGGAGCAAAGTTTGCGTCGTTCTCTACAACTTATACTTCGCTCAGGTTCACTTGAAGAACGTGTCCGCAGAATACAATAGATGTTGTTCTATGTACTGCTAGTCGCAACAATCGCCAAGGTTCCAAATATTCCACAGTTTATTCACTCATCTTGTTAACAGGAAAGTATCCGAAATCTATTAACAGATTAGCATTATAGTTAACTAATGCCTGGATTAATAGACATTAACAAAGAACTGGTAGTGTCGGCTTCAACGATCTTATCAATCAATTACGTAAGGCATTGTTACGTCATGTCACCTAAAAACGTCAGAACGAAACATTCTATCTCAAATAAATGGAGAGGGTATGCAGCAGTTAGCTTGGGTTTCATTCATCTGACAAATGATTAGAACTTCATTCTCAACGGACCTCAATAAAAATGAACTTCATTCAAGAGTCAAGTCCTCTAGTGCTGGGAGACTAATTGGTGACACTACAGAGAATCAAATCAGTTTAATTGAAATCAAATCACATAATTTTTGAGCGCCTACTTTGCCAAGGCAAATTTCCATCGTAACTACGTCTGGGCGGAGAAAACGCAGATCACTCACATTTAACTGTCAATGATCGGCAATTGATAATCTTATCTCTTCAAACAGCCCAAGACAAAGATTCTTCCTACACATGGGCTTTGCGGGCGATCCATGCTACAAATATATGTAGAGTGCTGACAGATACGCTAGCGTCTATTTACTTTGGATAAACGCCTTCTGCAAACATGTTGACGGCGAAGTTCAAAATGGTTTCGCAACGCAGCTGAATAGAACGGGTTGCTGGATCACATTCAGCCGTTTGGCCGGGTCCGCCAGATGACCCGTCAAATCAACTTCGAAAAAAACGTGTTTTTCATGTTTCTGAAAAACGCAATGAAGCTTTACCAACGTCAAGAATCAACTAAAAAACATATGAAACCGCTGCTACAAGTTCTAAGGTCTTCTAACATCGTTATAAATCATTTGAATGTTCAGCGAGGTTAGGTCGTCGAGAAACACGTGTTCAACATTTTGTGTTAAAAAGAATGTTCTGAATTCGACCAATCATTTTTTCCGGCATTCAACAAAGGTTTTGTTATTGTTGTTGTATAGGAAGGCTGTAGGCGCATCTAACTTGTTTTTGGGGTTATATAATTTTAGAAGTGTATCGAAATGAAGCATTCAATAGAATTCCAAGAAAACGCGCTTCTGTACTCGTATACGGTTTGAGAAAAAAATGTTTAGCGTGGATCTTCCAGGAATCATTTGATTTGATCACTTGCAAGATTTGTTTTATTTCCTGTCTACTGTCTTCTTTCGTTTTGCGTCATCTCCAAAAGAACTGCAATCGAGACACTTTTTTAAAGA
Organism: Montipora capricornis; assembly: GCF_036669925.1. Classification (NCBI taxonomy): domain Eukaryota; kingdom Metazoa; phylum Cnidaria; class Anthozoa; order Scleractinia; family Acroporidae; genus Montipora; species Montipora capricornis. The sequence goes on along the minus strand of NC_090895.1, from coordinate 38,706,656 downwards.
AAACAAATAATTTTTTGAAATAGCTTAAAGATGCGACACCCCGTACTTTTCAATTGCTTTTTGCCAATAGGTGTTGGAAATTCATCAAATTCGTGCAATTCATCATTGCAGAGAGAAAATGAAATTGTTTTACGGTTAAATTCCAAAGGAATTTCTACAGTCTGTATCGAAAAAAACAAGGAAAAAAGGAACTACAAGATCAGCAAACTACTGTAGTTACTGTTTGAAGAACGAGGAACTTAAGCCGGGTTGAAAGCGTTTGGTGAATTGGCGATAGGTCATAAAGTATTCGCCTTGGTTCTATCGACGGGCGGGTATTGTTTTTCAAACAAAAAAGATCAAATAAAAGAACAGTAAAGCAAGAAGAAAATACCTGCTGTGGTACATGTAGCAATTGTCAGCAATGCGGCTAAGAATACTGTTGCCATTTTTGATCGAATTCGTTCGAGGAAAGCTGGCTGTTCTTTAACGGAAACGTTTAGCTTGCGTCACCCACAGTCGAATGAACCAGAATTTGACTTGCAAATATGACGTGTCAATGTTGAATCGTTACATCACGTTGCTTGATTCAGCGGTCTACCACATAGTATCGTGTTTCGGTTGAATTTCCGACCGACTCCGTCAATCAGACAACGTTTTAGCATCCTTTGAATTCTACATCAAGCTTTGTTTGCATTACTTCCGGTCGCTCAATGTTATATTCTTTCATTTCGATTTTCTTTGTCCCGAAATGAGCCTTCAATGACAAGCACGCTTGAAGTTCGCAAAAAACACGCTCTATTTCTGCACATGATCATGTTAATCCACTCGAACTCATTCATTCCCAAGAGCATAATCTATCCTTCATCATTTATTCTTAAAATAATCGCAGCGCATAAATTAAGACTCTCCATCTACCGAGATGTACCGCGCGCAAGTTCAAGTTCAAGTTCAAGTTTATTATTTTACACTGTTTACAGAGAGGAAACAACTTAATATAACATAGTTTACAATAATGGAGAAAATACTAACAGAAATTAGCTAGAAAAATATATATTTATAGTGTACAGTGACCAAAGTAGCCAATCAGCTTTCGAGTTGGTCACTGTCACGTGAGATATAAATAGGGAGCTTAAGCAACGACAACGGGAACGTCACCAATTTGCATATTTAGTGGGTAAAAACAATGGCTTTGCACGCCCTGCACGTGCGTTTTTCACTTTTGTCCATTTCGTTGCCGTCGTCAGCAAAACAACAACGTGAAATAGCCAAGTTTTTGGTTTTATGAAGAACGTCAGCACTTGAGGATAAATTTTCATTTTCTCTCCTAAAATGGAGTGCCGTTCCGACTGGTGTCATCTTTAGGAAATACGACACCCTTGTCATGTTGAAATAGTCACGAAGCGATTAAAATAACGCAAAGCTATATTTTGAGATGACGTTCTCGTTGCTTAAGCTCCCTAATTGGCGTTGGCCGCAGACACGGAGGTTTCGTATGATTTGAAACCTGCATTTTTTCGTCGGTGCGTTTTTCGTTCGTTATCGTAGACATCAATTGGGATTTGTTCTTACTCAGTGCTTCTTATTACAGCTACATTATCATAGTTTATTAGGGACGAGATATTTCTTGAACGTGGGTCAATCTCGTTCCCAGAGTCTTCGTTCCCCTTGACCAGCGGGTCGCGTTACGAGAGACCTAATCCGTTTCGAATGACAAGATTCTTGTCATGAACACCATTGCGCAGGCGTAGGCGTAACGCCGAAATGGCGGAGAGAGTGGAGGATTTGGTTCACGATGGCATGCAATTTTCTTTAGCAAAATTAGGATATATCAACCTAGAACTGAAAAAGGAACAACATGACGTGTTGGAGCGATATCCCTGGATAAAAATCTGTGCTGAATATGTTACCAACGGGCTGTGTTTCTCAAGTGTTGCCTGGGATTTTCGATTAGAATTTGTGTAACGTGGAAATGTAAAGCAGATTGTGTCGCTGCTGAATGCACTGATCCGGGATTAGTTTCAAATGTTAAAAGACTGTCTTTGTTTTGTTTTGTTTTTTTTTTGTATCGTGGAAGATGAGAGAGAGCGAAACACCAGACTCATTCTTTTAATCATAAAACTATGTCTTCGTTGAAGGATCTTTCAAGTTAGATTCTTCGTCACCAGAGAAGGTTTAGGATTCTTTTCAAAAGAAGATGAGTTCTTTGGGTAAGAGTTTCCTTGCTGTTATAAAGAAGCAGAGGTCTTGAGGGAAGTATCATTTTGCTGCTTTTCATTATCTTGTAAAAACAGAAAATGACTGTTTTCCACCAAATAATGAGAATTCTTGAATAGAGATCTATACTTCTAATTGGATAAACATGTGGATTTTTAGAATATTATTCTTCCATGAACATATAATGTGCTTTCCAAATTTAGGAAATAATATATATGCAGTGTTCATACAGACACAAGGTAATACGTACAAGCCATAATCACAAACACAACTCTGTTAAATTTCACTTAAATAATTAACGTTGCAGAACAAATACAAATTTCTGAAACTTAAACGCCTAAAAACACTAATGATTTCAAAAAATCTATGCGGCATGAAAAAATCAGCCAAACTACTTAGCGATTGAGATAAGTGCCTAGAAATGAAAACAGCTTGCATGCACAAACTAACATGCAAAAGAAATCATGTTCTCTTGAGGGATGGTGTAGATCTTAAAGTGAGTGAAATTAAATAAATGAAAAGTGTTACACAAAAACAATTTTTGTAATTAAAATCTATCACTATCTATTTTCCTTATATCACCTCTATCCAAACAAAAAAAATTAGCCAATCTGGAACTAATTCAAAGCACACACCCAAAAAACTGGCATTAAACCGGGCTGTCATTAAATTTTCACCTGCAAAATTTTAAAAGCTGATTCTAGTTTTCATTTCCTTCACAATGTGAGCTCAGGGTTAACAGCTGGTACATGTGAATGTCCTTTATGGCAGCCCTGTGAAAACTTTCCAGTTTGACAATTTAATATTGACCATATTAGTAATAGTACAAATTACTACATAACATATCATGGTTTGACATGGTTTGCCTGACATGGTCATGTTCTGTACTATTTCTCGCCTGTTGTGCGTCAAATCAAGAAATGGACTTAGGTGTGTTTACGCGTCAGGGTTTCCATTAAGTTTTAAAGTAGCAGGGACCTTGTGACAGAGTGAGCGGGCACCCCTATATATAGTCTGGCTTTTGATCTTGAAACCTCCTTTGAGCAATGGCGGGTACTGTACTCAGTGTAGACGGGTGCTAGTACCCAGGTCCCAGCTTCTAATAAAACCCCTGCATGTAGGTTACGTCAAGCTCTTGTGGTGGTGCAACTGTTAATACATGTAATAAGAGGCTATTAACTTTAAGCTAAAAGAGTAGAGACACCTTTTCTATACAGGGCATTTTTTTTTTTGAAGAATGCTAAATACGTACTCTCAAGAAACTCAGTGCAGACATGTTCGCTTTCTTGGATACTCTAGGTTAACCATGTAATGTACCCCAAACAGAGCACAAAGACTCTGTTTGTATGAACTTACTTCCAGAAGAACCTCATTGTCAACAATAATGAAAAGCTGTTGTTCATAATCGTCGGTCTCTGGGCACAGCATATGAACATCCCCACTTAAAACTGTTTAATTCACATAATTGTTTAAGTAACGTCAAATTCTTTTGGGAGAGCAGAGAGATGCACACCGAAAGGTCGATGAAATTATGTATCAAGCAAAATAAAAACTGCAAAAGCCAAAAGTTCTTCATGAGGTTAAGACTGGTCATCCTTGATGCACTTTATATTCCATTTTTCCAGATGAGCAGAGGTCAGTACTTATTTTGAACCATAAAACTTGACAGACTGGATGTAACAATATTATATATACATTGTATATTATCCTGAGAATGTTCATTTCCCATCTTACCCCCTTACCCCCCCCCCCCCCCCCCCTTGCCAATAATGTAATCCCTTCCTCACTGCCAAAGGCTTTCTGTAGGGTGGCCAGCACCATACAAGTTTTGAAACGGTACTTTT
>NC_090895.1:38650116-38685116 GCF_036669925.1 Montipora capricornis | reverse complement strand
TATGCACCTCTTCGGCTTTCTTGTATTTTTTTATGTTGTTTTTGAGCTTTCAATGACTACTGTAACGTATGGTCATTTTGCGCTTCAATAAGGGGGGGAGGGGGGTAAAGCGACAAGGATTAGGTATACACTGACGTACCTCCCCCTTGGCACTGGACCAGTCAGCAAATCCGTGAACGTCTTCATTGACTTGTTGAAATTTGTCCTCCGCCTGATTCCAGAACAAGGTGTGACTGTTTGTGCCCTTTGTATGACCCGCCGCCGCGAGCTAAGAGAACAATTGGGGATATAGAATAGAAAAGAGAATAGAATGGAATAGCATAGATTGGTATAATTACGTAGGTGGTTAGAGTGGTTTTCAATTGAGTGTCGAAAGTAATTAGATAATTACTTTGGTTTTGCATTACTTCACTCAGTGATTGGTTCAAGGTTCTCGCGCCGCTTTTTCAACAAATCAGAAGTGAATAAAATAATTGTTATTAGTTTATTGTAACTATGGGGTGAAATAAAGTATAGTTGTTGTTGTTGTTGTTGTTGTTGTTGAAGAAATTTATTGTTTTAAAGAAAATGCATATTTCTCAAATAATCACCTATGTAATTATACTAAAACAATTATTCACCTCAGGCTCTCCTCGGGGAATAAAAACCTCGACTTCGTCTCGGTTTTTGTTCACCGATATTCACTTCGCCTTCGGCGAATAATTGTTCATTAATCCTTAATTGCACGAGGGAACATTGCGATTAAGGCCTGTTTAAACGGTTTCAAAATTTGACCAACATTCGCTCCACAAAAGTTGAATAGATGTTGGGCATATGTTGGACGCAAAAACAAAGTTGTGTGTAGGCCGTTAAAAAAGAACCAACACTTTCGCAAAACTTGATTGCGAGGAACTAAGAACTAGAAACCAGTCTCTCTCGTCCAGATAAACTACGTGCCGCCATATTGATTTGTCGATCATGGAGCGATGTGAGCATGCGTGTGTTTTACAATTGTTGAACAGTGTTCAAACGGCTTTAACACCAATCAACATTTTTGAGAACAAAGGAAAAGTTGAATCGATGTTAAATGAAAGTTTAAACCGATTTAAACTTGATTCAACACGCTTTCAACATTTTTTACGCTTTCAACAATGTTGGACGACCTGTTCAAACGCACCGAAGACTTGCTTAAACAAAGTGTTGAATGCATGTTGAAGCAAATGTTAAAACCGTTTAAACGGGCCTTTACATGTTTATCACATAAAAGGCAAAATTATTAAGGGAAGCCCGTTCAATGATGCCGCGACATATTGGGTTGAATTCAATAAATCGTTGCTGTCAACAGAAATAGCGCCTAAAATGTATTTTATATTTGGACAAAAAGAACTTAAATCAGAGCGAGAACGTATTTCGCTTGCTCTGGATAAGCAACTGTTAATCAATCAGGATCAAGTAATCAAGCCCTCCTGATTACTAAAAGTGGCGTCGTGGTTAAGAAGAAATGCCCTCCGTCTCAGCCAATCAGCATTCACTAATTTTGCTCCGTATGCGTATGTGACAATAAGTAAAAATGACCATCGCAGTTATAAAGCAACTTGAGCATTCCGAAAGAAGCCTAAAAAACCCAGGCTTGAATGGGTTTCAAACCCATGATCGTGCGATTGCGTTGCATTTGCATGTAACACTAAATAGCAATGCAAAAGAATGTTTTCATGGGTAAAGACTTGTTTCCATATCTCAAAGTGCCCTTGGACGTGAGGTGCCTGGGAATCAAATTAAATCACTGGAATCGAAATGCTAACAGTTAAGCCTAAATATTGTTTTAGGCCTAATTAGGCCTAAGGTTAGCATTTCTAAGGGGTTTGGGCTTTTTCACCAGTTACATTATAACCTCAGTCTGCATTTTACACTGACCGATTCCAGTGATTTAATTTCATTCCCAGGTACCTCACGTCTAAGGGCACTTTGAGAGATATGGAAACAAGTCTTTATCGTTTTCACGAGACGTCACGGACGGCCATGTTGGATTACCCTACTAATCCTAAGGGAAATGAGCTCTATTATCATGCAAGCGTTTTCCTTTGTTTCGGTGAAAAAAAAAGCCTACTGATCACGTGAGTGAAAACACTCTATTAACCTTAATGTTCGAAAAAGGGTCATCACGTGGCCGGAACTACATCTCATGGAAACCTTTGAGGTTTTACAAATTTTGGGCTCATGAACCAACGATGTTTATAACAAATTTAAAACTTATACAAAGCAAGCTTTCTACACATCAAAATGCCTCACCAGTTCACTCCCAGAAACGGATACTGTTAAACTCTTGCCACCAAACATAGTTGTCACGCGTGAAGGTAGGTTTTCTTGCGTGACACTTGATGTCGAGAGAACTCCAGCCAAACGTGTAGCACCTTCAGACTGAAAGCGTGACATTAACTTTTTAACTACGTATAAAAAGAACAAATCTATCGCTTCACGTTGGCTACGTCATAATCTTCACATAAGAATTGCAATTGCCCCAAACCGCAATCAAAAGGCTACCGTGATAAACAAGAGCAAATTGTTTGAAATAAGATCACTTCACGCAATTTAGCTACAAAAAACGCGCAACTTCACGTTACTGTGACAAGCTGCAGCCTGCCTTATGACGTTTCCTGCAAGCGCGATGCTTAAAACGTCTATCACCTCAAAAAAACCCCTTTCATTCGATGATTCTCTGCACTTGTCTAAAACTTTCTTAAAAATTCCTTTGTTTTCTAAACTATCCCCTTCAAGATCACTGTTTTAGAGGCTCCCAAAAAGTCGAAAAACTAGTTGCAATTTGAGCTATGACCGCGCAAGGGAGAGGAAAGGGTTTAATAGCGGGTTGACGTCACAAGCGACGTGTGACGTCAAACCAGTCGAACCCATTCCTCTTTATTGCTCGGTCAAGGATCAAACTATGACCACTTTTTCCTTCTTTCAAAGCGAATAGAAAAGCGAGTTTTCAATAAAAGGTTGTAAAAACAACAAATATATTCAGGACAATATCGGAGAATAAGTACAGCGGAAAAGTTTGTTGAAGTGATAGGTATTTTAATGTTCAGAATGTTCGCCTACCTCTGTAACAGGATATGACGCTGCCTTCGCCACTACGTCAAACTTGTCATCTAAAAAAAGAAAGAAGAAAGGAAAGCTGAACCACGTCTTGAGCAACTGGAATAAGTGTTTTATTAAATTTTCATTAAATTCTGAACGCTTGGACACTTGGAAAAGTTTCAGCTTTGCAACACTTGGCGCAACCAGTTTCAGTATTTGGTCATACGGTATAGACCACTTTCATAAATGGCGACCACTTTTACATTCTTTTGTATTTATGTTAATTAGACCTACTGCCCTTGTTTTAAAACAAATATTCTTTTGAAATTACTCGTCGTAGCGAGGTTAGTAGGGCTTATTAGCATTGAAACAAAAGAATATTTTATTTGGCCGCCATTATGAAAGAGGTCTATATGACCTCAGTGATAACCGACATTGAGGGAACCAATCAAAAAGATAGAAACGCAATATCCGAGGTCGAAAATTTAATAACTTGATATTGGCCATAGTAGTAGTCATAGTTTATTTTACCCACGAGGAGCTAAGGAGTCGTAACTCGTTGAAACGCTCTCGTGCAACCACGAAGTACCACATCGCTGGGACCTCCATGCCTTACTTTTTGTGAATAGTGTGTGGGTTCTTTTACGTCCCACCAGGTTATGAACATTGAACTACAGAAGGGTTGTGAGACAGGGCCTACGGTTTATGGTCATTATCCGAGAAGACTAGAGAGTCGAACCGTTTGCAGATTGCATTACAAAGGCAGCACTTTCTCCTCGGTGCTCAACCAACTGAGCCACCGGTGCGCGGTATGGGTAGATTCGACAATAAGGAAACTTTGATTCCACATTTATTGGCCAGATCTATCTTTTCACGAGACGAAAAAAACCTATCCCAAATGCAAAGAAAAAGAATGAACTATACCTTCAGAAATACCATCAACAGTTATCAACACGTTGGCTTTTGGGCGGCGAAAAACATCTCCGGCTAATAAGCCAGCCCAGCCCAGCTCCTGAAATGAAAGCAAAGTTGCCAAAGCAGAGGTACTGTATGATTTCAGCTCGAACATAACGATAGCGGTTTACACGGGTGTTTTCCTACACTGAAACGTGTTTTCGTTATACATGTAAGTTGCAAAACTTGAGTATCTATATGATGCCAGGATCGAGATGACGATCCTTTGTCACAATCGATAGCAAAAGCATGTCTTCATTGGATCGCAGACGATGCAGTGACTATTATAGGTACGCATCATCATCATCATCATCATCATCATCATCATCATTACACCTTCTATTTTATTTTATTTCTTGCAATTCACGATCTGCAGTCGGCAAGCAAGTCTTAACTCAATTTTAGGTCTCCCAGTCACTTTTTGGAAAATCTGATAGGAATAATAGGCTCTTCAAGTTCAAATATAGGAAAAGATAGGAATTTTCTGCCAAAATATATGCTCTTTATTGGAGCTACGATAGATTTCATACAATAAATATAAAGCAAGAAACACTTTTCTGAGCTTTTTATGGGTTTTGTCAAACTTCCCAAGCAAGTAATGTGAGAAATACAGAGTCATATATGGTTATCGAAAAATTGGAAGATGTGATTGCGTGACGCAGTCGTAGTCTATGCCCACATCTCACCCTTGCTCACCACGGAGTCTCCAGTAGATCAGTGGCTAGAGCATCCATAATATATCACGGAGGGTCGTGGGTTCAAATCCCACCTGGGGTTCAGATTTTTCCCCGATTTTTCCGAGTTTCCATTTGACGATGCATAATATCTTTCATGTATTGGTCAAAATTGGCGAGATAAATATTTGGGGGGCTATGGTTTTAGCTAAGAATTTTTTAAATAACTAATTTTTTTAAAAAATGTTTAACTATGTCCTACTTATAGGAAAAATAGGATGATTTCTTAAAATATAGGCTCTTTATAGGATCCTATACAAATTATAGCATTGATAGGAAATAATGGCGGTCTGGGAGGCATGCGATTTGTTATCTTTATTTTTGTGGAAATCCCCCGATTTTTGCCGTCAGTACCGAGACCAAAGACCTCTCAAGGTTCCGCACCAGGAAGTCCGCGAATCATGGCTCTTCCGCGCAGTCTCAGAAATTTGAACGATACTCGTTGTCAGCGGATACAGAAGTGAATCTTCGACATAACTACGCATATATTCGTTAATTTCTATACTGACAAAAAGAATTGCGGCCCTTACGGAAGAGAATGGATCTACTTGAGAGACTGATTGGCTGAGAGGGTGTCGCTTGTGTGAATTGAAGATAATTCAGTTCTCAGCAAAAACATTTATTGCATAGTTACATTTCTTTTCGATAACAATGCCGTTTGGAGAATTTTGGGCGAACTGCTTGTGACGCAGTGAGTGGGTTCATAAATGGCCCACACAATTGGCTGTTCAACGGAGCCCACGGTTTATTGTCCTTATTTCAAGAACACATAAAAGTGTAACATGTCAAATTACAAAGGCAGCACTTTCCCGTCGGATTTTTGTGTTGGTCCGGCCGGGGTTCGAACCCGCGAATTCCCGCCCGAAGCTCAACCAACTCAGACAACCGGTCATCGATCACCTACGAAATAACAAAACAAACTGATAGTGACACTGATTGTGCAAACCTTTGTGGAGGAAAGTCCAAGTGCAAGTGATATAACATCGGAGATTTCATCCGAGGCAATAGCGCCGGCATTTGGCAAAAAGGTCACGTAACTTGGACTGTAAGCAATAAAGAACTTGGAAGCATCAGATTTCTGTTGAGAAAAAAAAAGGACGCATCGTGACACAGGGGTGAAGACTGAATGAAATGTATCTATAATTCGGCTATAAACCGCACTTGAAAATATAGATTTCTTTCATTCATCAGTCCTTTCACGGAAACATGTGAGCTAAACAAATTGACCAGGGGCCCGTTTCTCGAAAGTCCCGAGACTTTAAGGGCCATTTTCGGGTGTCACCATTCCCTTTGTATCTCAAGAACGGAAAACGGACAGGATTTAAGTCGTCACACTTCACGGTCATTTTTCTTTTTCGTACCTTGAAAACATGTTAAAAGATCGCCTTTCGAAAACAAGCGGTTTGCAGTTTCACAATTGGGTTTTCGGTCCCGAAAAGTTTTCGGGACTTTCGAGAAACGTGCCCCTGCTCTCAACTATGTGGCTTTTATAGCTCAGTTGGTAGAGCATCAGTGTATCGGCTTCGCAGTGGTTATGGGTTGGAATTCCATTGAAACCATTTGCATTTTTCAGGTGTCTATAGAGCGAGTTTCAATCGAGTGTCGTAAAACCAAAACCAAAGTAATTACTTTGGCCAATCAAAAAGGACGGAGACAATCCAGTAAACCAATCAAAACTCGAAGTAATTACACGTAGCCGACACAAAGCGCGGGAAAATGTGCACGCGCGAGCCACAATTGGTTTGGTTTCACTTCTGATTGGTTGAAAAAATGGCGCGAGAACTTTGAACCAATCACTGAGTGAAGTAAATGCAAAACCTATGCAATTCGCCAATTACTTTCGACACTCAATTGAAAACCGCTCTAAGAGACAGTTGCTTAAATTGTTCAGATAAGTGCGAGGATCACTTCTATCTTTCGTCTTTGGAGGTGAAGGCGTTGGATTTGTATGGGGTTGAGCCCGTTGTTGCATTTGATTATTCTACAATTACTCAATTAAGCATTCTCTATCGGGGCTTTTCAGGGCCACTGATACAAACAACTATGGTATAGAGCGATTTTCCATTGAATGTCGAAAGTAATTAGCGAATTGTTTTAGTTTTGCATTACTTCACTCAGTGATTGGCTCAAAGTTCTCGTGCCACTTTTTCCGCCAATCATAAGTGAAACCAAAACCAATCGTGGCTCGCGCGTTCACATTTTCGCGCGCTTTGTATCGGCTACGTGTAATTATATAGTTTGGGTTTTGATTGGTTTACTGGATTGTCTCCGTCCTTTTTGATTGGCCAAAGTTTTGGTTTTACGACACTTGATTCAAACTCGCTCTAACACAACAGAAGAGTTTCGCAAATGGCTTTTCGGGCCCGAAAAGTTATAGAAACGAGCCACAGGACGAAATTCTCACAACGTCTCTCGTGATTGGTGGGCACAAAACAACGGTACATATATACTTTTTGAGTGATATCCCTTGATGAGAAGAGAATATAATGATCGAGCCAACGATGTGAAACCACCTTGTTAAAGTTACTACATTGATCGATAAGTGTATCAGTACAGAACTATCTTATTCGGCTAAAACAATACTGAACATTTAAATGTTCTGTCAAGACGCACAGGGGTTGACCAGCGGCAAAAAGAGAATCAAGGTACTTTGTGTACATATCACGACGTTTCCCATAAACTAAAACCTTAGTTCGAGACCAAAACACTCAGCAATACACCAGAAGATCTCATAAGCTGATACGATCCATAAGCAGGTCCTAGGGTGAATGGTTACCCGAGAAAGAGAGCACAGAATTTATAGTGTAGTTCAATTGAATGGGGATCTGAAGGAAAAGCTGTCCTTTTATCAGAGGGGTCATTAGGACATGTATGAGGTAAAATAGTTTTTTCCCTACTAAAAACTAGTAAGCCTCAGCCTCAGGGTGAAGAGCTTGTTAATAGGATTAATGCAATGGCAACTCATTAGTCTGGTTGCACACAACTGTAAACGAGTTACAACTCTGCTTGAAACAACTTGAACTTGGATGATGCAGGATTCTCACACAAAGGAAACAGAAATTATGGTCTTACGTTTGAGGCATAAAAATCTCCTGAATTCTTATGATCTGACTGTTTGAGAAGCGCGAAATTCTTCCATAAGATGTATTTTACTGGCTAGTAACTGTCAATACAGGATAAGACTACCTTCAAACAAGGTTCGTAGAGAAATGACCAATAATGGCACAATAAATAATCATCTATTTGACAGAATGGATGTTGAAAGAGCAATATTCTGCAGCGAAACAAAAATGAGATGACTGGATATTTTGTGCAAAGGTTGTTAAAATAGATAACAGAAAAAAGGTTGTTAAAGGTTGTTAAAATAGATAATAGAGCACAGAGAAATAAAATAAATAAACATTAAGTTCTGTAAAGAAAGACAGATAGCTACTCAGTACTAAATATTCTCATTGATCTCTAGATGAGAGCTTGACAATAATTAATTCATTGATTTACAGAATGTGATCTGACACCCCAGTGCATGATTCTTGCAACCTTGCTCAACAAGGTTTTTCCCTATCTACTTAAATATTACAGAAAGATGCAGCTGTAAACACATGGTTTTGTTTGTTGTGAGGTGAAAGGAAGACTTCTGTCTAAAAGGAACAAGAAAATTGTATTGAATTGTTGCCTAATGATTTGGAATTCAACAAATATGTGGCTGCTTCCACAAAAACTAAAAACTATGTTTGTGAAAGTGAATTGGATATCATTTAGTCTAGTGATGTAAAATGTTTGACAGACAACATAAACATAGCTCTTATTGTGAAACCACTGGCCTCCTACTGAAATATAACCTAACCATGACTAGTTCTACATCTTTAAAAGCAACCCTTGCAAAATCATCTATGATCATAGATCAAATTTCTTTTGGCAAATAAAACTGATGACATAATTTAATTCTGATCTAAGTAATTTAATTGCTGCTGGTATATCTACTATAGTATTTTAAGAGAGGTGATTTTATGTTTATTAATAATCTAGTACCATTCAAGGTTAATGATAGCAGGTGCACATAAGCTTCTACCACCAAATTTATCATGCTTTACACAATTAAAGTATGTATGTATGTGTCTATGTGTGTATAAAGAAGCTATGAGTCAGGACACCTCAAGGCAACAATGCATTTAGAAGAACCTTTTGGATGGAGCAAAAAAAAAGTGAATAATCCTTTAAAAAGTGCAGAGGATCCTTTTAAACCTGACATCAAGCTTGTTCAAAGATGTTAAACTAATACAGAACGAGAGCAGGGCTGATACAACAACTGTAAAAGAGCTGCCTCTACCAATGTATTGCTGGCTTGATTCTAAGTCTTGGCCTCATTTTGGCATAAACATTGCTTATTCTAATCTTTAAACCAAGAGGTTTTTTTCGTTTTGATGCTCAAGTGATCCCTTTCCCTTTAAACTGAAATTTGATAATATTTGATTATGTGGCATGTACCAAGCATTTTCAATTAAGAGCTAAATGAATTGACACTTCAAACTTTATTAAATGCCATGCCCCTGTAAACATGCATTTCAATACACTAGGAAATGCATGAATGATACAAAAGGTTAATGAAATCTGGAGAGAGAAATGACATTAGTTTTTGACAGTGTATTTGTTATCATCAAGTAAACAAAGGATGACCCAACAGATGGAGCGTTACATGACAGGTAAGGTTGATATGACCAACAGTGGTAGCCCTTGGAATGAGTATCTTGATAGTAATTTATTATTTCATATGAAAAGTTTAGCGTTCTACAACAAGAGCAGAAGATCAAAAAATGGGGGAAAACATATTCCATATCATTCGATGGATGGGAGTGTTTTACCATGTACTAAAACACTCGTAGAAGCAATGTGACCACTACGTCTGAGAAACGAGTGGCAAATTTTCATATGTAACACGAGTGGTCATATGGTACTCACACCGTCCACGATTCCAGCCCCTTCTTTTTTCCCACCTTTTTGGTGTGTATTAATACCAAGTATTTGTGTTAAAGCCTGCTTTTCAATTTTACCAATGTATATCTAACTGTCCAATACATAAAAAGACAATTACATGTTAAGCTCAAAGGTATGAATTTGACGTTCTTGTGGCAAGAACCATAATCTCACTCATTCGTTGCGTCACTCATGATGATAGGTTCTTGCAGGAGAACATAAAATTCATATATTCTCGCCACTTTGTAATATCCTGTATGTACTAAACCAAATTCTTGCATGCACAAAAAGCTACATGGCCAATGTGTTATTGAAACTATTCCTTGCTTTTACATTAAATACACAATCGGGGTTTATTCGTGGTATGTGTGGGCTTAGACCACACAGCTGTTACCTGAAATACTGCAACAACGTATTTACTACGTTTTTGAAAACTTAAGGCTGGCTAGTGTAATACGCCTTTGGTATATCAATTTATTAAAACCTTAAGTTCAGGTGATGTAAACTTTCACATCAAACACAACGAAAGTCAGTAAAAAATACAAAACAAGAACGAAAAAACAAAAAAACGTTTGGTCTCCGATTTCGCGTTGCTGCTTGAAGAACCACCAACGCCACATTTTATGACAATCGCCTTACCTTGTCTGTCTCTTGGAGGACGATACTGTCTTTTGCGTTACCTTATTAAACATGAAGCTACAGATAAACAAATAAAAAAGTGGTGAACGTGTTAATTACGGTTTTACATTGGCGATTTAGGACGGGACACGAAGCTACCGGGAAAGTAAGGAAAACTACTTAAAACAGCACACGCTCCCCAATAACGTATTCAACAAGCACAACCATCGGAAGGTTAACACGAGAATGAATTCAATTAGTTAATTAAACTATATTTTGTTTGATAATTTATGACCTGAATGTTTCACAGGATCGCATGCATTCTGGCAAAATCTGCAAGTGCTATTCGTGATACTATACAGGAAATTTACAAGTGTGAATTATTTCGCAACGGCTTTCGCCCCCCCCCCCGCAGAAAATCAGGTGTGTACAAACTACACTAAAAACAGGTATCCAGATAGTTCAAGTTAAAAGTTAATAGTTTGGAATTGACAACTGGTGTCGTTAAATTTGCGTTTTACCTGTAGATATAATAGAAAAGACATAAGAAGTGAATGATCTCATTCTCCGCCAGTTCTGCGCTCTGTCACGAGAGATTCGGGAGGGACTGCGGGCTCATTCTGCGGATGTTCGACGGAATTTATTATCTCATCAGTTCCAGGGTCTTGCCAGACTTTTTTCATATATTTTTGGTTTTACGCGATTTCGTGGATAACGTCTTGGATATCAGGTCCCGGTGAATTTAAACAAAGAAGGGCATATTAAACCCAAGAAACATGACGTCTACAATTCTTTTGAAAATATTCTTTTCTGTCTTTGTGGCGAAAGCAAAAACGTTTGATCAAAAATGTTAAATCTTACTGAGGTTACATCGACGTCAATGGAGGAGTGAAGTCAAGCGATCAAGCGAGGACCTCAAACGAGGTTATATCGAGTCAAATGAAGTTGCTTGGGCGAAGGTGTAATTCTTCGCCCCCACCCCCATCTATGGATTCGTTGCCGTCCCTTTTGTAACGCTTTAGAAATGGCAAATGAACGTGATCGAAATGTTTTGGGACGTTATTGCTTTGCCAGCTAACGGCCGATCTCACATTCATCACAGCCAAGAAGAGCAGTCTCTTGTACGCTGAAGATTGATTGTGGGAAACTCTCGCGGTTCGGACCTGCTCCGCGCCTCTGAACCTCGTGTTGAAAATTGTTGTTTGGTTTTCTCCAAGGTGCACAAATGGCGCTCAGGAATGTGCTTTGGGCAACACAGAGTTCTAATGTTGCACCTAGGAAACCTCGCTTACTGGAAAGGTAACTAAAACGTAGAAAGCTTAAACCTGTTAGGACCTTGGTGGAACCAAACGTGCCTTGTAGGCAAACAAGTCAAAGTTGGCCATGACTAATCTCGTACCCAAATCTATATTCCCCGTTTCCCGGAACCATGCGGTCTAAGTGATATTTATGCGATTTGCACTTAAATGTTTGCCACCGCGATGTCTTGAGCTTCTCATTTCCATCGTCTGTTTTTGCCTTGACGCCTCGTCTTCTGTAATCACATGTATTATTCAAGAGAGCATCAAGTCGTAAGAAAGCTCAGGATTAGGCACAAGAATGACACGATCGACCAGCTATGGAAATGTCACAAGGCCACTTGTCAACGTTTGATTTTTTAACTAAGAGACAATGATTAAGAGAGTTTCGTGTCATCCAGCTGTATGATTTAGAAGACAACTTGACCAAGATGTGAGCATCCTATGCTTTCTTCAAGTTTTTTTATCTTGAACAACAACGGGAGGTCAGGTGTGACACGTTTGTGGCTTTAATGAACTTATCATGCGGAAGGGTGAGAAGAATTGCCAAAAATAAAAATAAATTTGATACGTTGATCTCAGACGGCGAAAGAAGAGTGTGCCGTATGTTGGGGCGTGATAATAACCGCAAGTTGTTGATGTATGAACATTGTTGGGTATATAACTAGGGCCTGTCCGGGACTCGAACCCGAGACCTCTCGCACCCGAAGCGAGAATCATGCCACTAGACCAACAGGCCTTTACATGGAAAGCTTCCGTCACGCACTTTGTGTTGCAATTACTAGAGTGAGAGTTGAAAGGAAACCATTCCACCACTCGTAATGTTGTGTGCTTTGTCTGAATGGTGTCATTTGTTAATCACCACGTGAGTGAAGTAGCTGTGTTGAGGCAATTGGCGTTTAACAGGTACCGATGGTTAGACCTAGACAAACCGAAGGAAAGTGTATTTCTTCACATGGATATTGCAGGTCTGCAGGTAGTTGGGCTGGAATAAACGAGATTTTGCAGAGTTCAAAATGAGAATCCGGGTTATGGCCGTTTGACTTCAGGTGTAGGTTCCTTAAAAATGCATTTTATTTTAGGCAGGACTTGAAGAGTGGAAGTCTGTCGAATCTTATCTTGAACAACAACGGGAGGTCAGGTGTCACACGTTTGTGGCTTTAATGAACTAATCATGCGGAAGGGTGAGAAGAACTGGCCAAATTAATAAATAAATTTGATATGTTGATCTCAGATGGCGAAAGAAGAATGTGTCGTATGTTGGGGCGTGATAATGACCGCAAGTTGTTAATGTATGTATGAACATTGTTGGGTATATAACTACTAGGGCCTGTCCGGGAGTCGAAAAAGCTCAAAAGAGCGTTTTATTTACACTTAAAAAAGTGAGTTGAAAAATTACATATGGACGAAAAATATAATTATTAGTTTAAGCCTATGTCATTTTCCTGGTGTTACATTTACATTTTAAATAGTAGACGATTATTTTCAACCTTAGCAAAAGCTTCCCTAATACACCAATCTGTAGGAAAGAGGTGTCCTAAATTACGACACGAATACAATTTAAACTGATATTTTAAATGCGCTTTAACACTTGCAGAAAAGATAGCTTCCGGTGGCACACAATCATTGTCTAGCCTATGATGAGTTGCCGACTTGTATATAGCACATCTCTCGCAACAGTAAGAGCCCAGTTGATCAAAGCCACAGCTCTTTCACTGAGGATCACCCCTTGAAGGCACCTTTCCTAAGATCTTAATAGCTGGAGAGAGCACCAATTTATTCTCTGAAATTTTTCGGATAAACTGATCTACATATCCCCAAAAAAGTATCCACAGCTCTACATTCAAGCAAGGCGTGTTCAATATCATCAATAGAACCACAGCGATGGCAATTGGGCGTGTCCAAAAACAGTTAGTTACTAAATGAGATAAAGCTAGCGGTTCTGATTTTGAGGACGGAAAACAGCTGATTTTCATTCTGTAACATAAAGGTGTAGCGTGGGATGGGGGGAAAAACCAAAGAATTTACAATATGATTTTACGATTGGGGGTGTACACTTCATACTCGTCAACCTGTTACAAAAATTATTTCAACGTTATTCGTTTGAGTATGGGAACAGGCTCCGATATTGTTGATTGGGCATTTTAGAAAGAGCGGTCAAAACTTACCAATTACATCTTATATTCTTTAATGACACCACCCTTTACAGAGGAAAGGCCTTAATGTAAAAATATCTGGCACTCCATCTTGAACAAGACTTGGATCTGAATAAGCTGAAAGGCATCACAATATTAGTACAAAGCTGTTGAAAAGTATAGCGAAGAAGTTGTGGCAGTAAGGAGTCCATCCACCGAAACTCATGTTTTTTTCGCTCAAAGAACCCCAGTTTTCCGAGTACAGGGATACTCTATAAGGCCCTGTGCAACGGACAAGCAGTTCTCAGTGGCAGAAGGTGTACGGTGTTGGCAGTGTTATGTGGTGTATTGGTCTTGGCGGTGGTATTGTGGGAAAGAATACGGACCCATAAGACTTTGTCAACTTACAAAATTCTGGCCTGCCATCTTGTTTTCAACATCTTAAGGGCGTTACTGTCGCCATGGAAAACCCATAAGGGAATATGACTTGCGTGGCTACCTCTTCCCTTCCCAACAATGTTGGAAGAGCTGCATTGGAAACGCGATCCAAAATTATTTGCGCTTCGGTTCGGCGATCACGTAACAAAAGAAATGTTGGCTCAAAAGTTGTTGGCTCCAAAAAGTGCTGACACACCGAGTCGCGCAAAAAACTTCCGTGCAAACACACTGCAGCGACGACAACCGACACAACAGGGTGTGGCCAAACGCACGCAACGTTTAACACCCAACACATGTTGGAGCAATTGTTGGCCAAGCAATGGTTGGCTAACAATGTTGCGTCCCGTTTGAATGGGGCCATGACAATTTTAAAACAGGATCCTTTTCCGAACAATTGTAAAATGTACCGAGGAACGCAAGACTTTCGCCTGATTTAAGGCATATTTAAATTTTACGTTTCTCATTTGCACGTGTTATGATTTTGCAGAAGCGCAAAAAGTGAACAAAAATTTCACTCTGCACGTTGCGTTATGGACGTTTGCTCGTGCGCACGTGCAGAAAATAGAAATGTGTTTTTTATGCAAAATTTGAGCCGTTGAACATTGCCAGAAAGGTGCTTACTTTTTCAAAGTATTCTGAAAGACTGCCAATCGTATCTCAGCAACAACCAGCAAGAAATCCTCCTGAAGAAAAAAAAAAAGGTTTAAAATTAATGTTTAGTCTGGTTGCTGAAGGATTTTAATTCCTCCAAAGTTCTTAGGGACCTGGGGTGTGCTGTACAATGCGACGCGGAAAAGTAGTTGTCCTCGGCGCTTTTTTCTCCCTTGCCGCCACAAACTTTGATAAATTGGCCAAAATTTAAGCTTTGTTAAATGACATTTTCCTTATTGTATTCACCTTCTTGTCCATGTTGAAAGATGGCATTTCCCTTTCACAGGGAATGCCACTGTAAATTCCTTGGAGCTTGAAGCAAACTTCACACCTGGCAGATAAAGGGAAAACCCAGATCAAAGAACTCTTAATTCTGCTCCATGAAACTGCTATACAACATATCCTTCGATTGCATAAAAACCTATAATTTTTGAAATCGACAACTGCTTTAGTTAGTAATGGATAACAAGCAAGTGTGTTGAGCTGCTGAGACTTTGCCATCTGGCAGTGAAAACACTTCGTTGTCTTCTAGGACGAAATACCGTAGTCCCCGCTTTAAAATTTTGAACGTGATGTAGGGTGATCATTTACTCACAAACTATTCTTAAGCCGCAAGGTACAGGAGTCGACCTTTCCCCGCCTCCCCCCCCCCCCCCCCCCTTTCTTTCTTGAAACATGTTGAATCGAAGTTGAATCGACCTTGAATGAGTTTAAAAAGGTGTAAAGTGCCCCTGTGATCAAAAAAACACTTCCTTTTTTCCTTCAGATTTTGAAAGTGTGTTTGCTTAACACCTGACTGGCAAAATTTTGAGCTTTGATTTTCATCCAAAGGCCGTTTACTTTGAGTGTAAGTTTTGGATTTCACGGTCCACCATTACTCACGTTCAAAACTGACCGATTGGAACTCAGACGTTGGATCCAGGGGAAAGTGACGTCAGAGGCTCACTAGCTTAAAATTTCAGCGTGTGAACACAGCTTATTATATATGCAAAGTGTGAGTTTAAAAGACTGAAAGCCCAAACCCCCGTGCTGCATATTAATTCTGCCGCGTACACACGTATTGCATTCTTAAACTAGTGAGCCTTTGACGTCATTTTCTCCTCGATCCAGCTCTTTCAAGAACATAATGTTTGTAATGGCGGACCATTAAATAGGAAAATTACAGTTAAAATAAAGAGGGGTCTTTTTCAAATCAAGGCTTAAAACGTGGGTCACTTAGTGTTTTGTCAACATAGTTTTGAGATCCTAAGGAAAATATGAATTGAGTTTTTGGTCACAGGGCACTTTAAACCATTCAACATTTCTTCCTACTTTTTCGCGAATGTTGAATGAAGTGAAAGCCTGTTTTGCCCCCTTTCTCTTTCAAAATCGTTGGGTATGCGCGTGCGCACTAATCGGTGTCCAATGACGTATCCACTTCCGTATCATATAGTAACACAACCCGGCTACGGGCTGCGGACTGAATACAAGGCCTCAGTGCATGAAGCTTTGTAGAATCTTTTGCCCACCCCAGCAGTCAACAATGTTGAAGCAAATTTTGAAGCCCTTGGCCCGGGCCTTAAAGCCTGCTTTTCACTAGCGACGCAATTGCAAAAGCGCAAAACGAACAAACTTTTTCAATTTGTCCTCCTGCCCTTGCGCTTAGGGCCCCCGGCGTTTCGCTTGTGCGTTGTTTGAAAACGAAACAGGCATAAGCACAAGGTAATAGGCCCATTTTCCGAGTTCATGTTGCCTCCTCTTACAAAGCGAGTCTAAGTGCGAATTTTTTCTTTATGATAATTAGGTTTTGCTTTCATATTTAAAGTAGAACTAATTACCATCACCAAAACTTTCGCCACTTAGACTCCTTTGAAAGAGGAGGCAGACGTGAACTCGGAAATGGCCTATTGCTACAATCTGGCCAAGTTAAGGACAGTTGCCTACTGATTAAAGATATTTTTTTGGCCCCGGTGTGTGATTATGCAGGAAATTTCGATCTTCCACACGTGTTATTGAAATCCAAAAAGAAAATTGGGGGTAACCACGCATTTTTCAAAGATAATTCATGAATAATATTCTAAAAAGCTTTAAAATACAAAGCAATGTATGGCGTTCTTTCTCAAATTGAAGCTTAATATCTCTCAAAAATGCATGGTTACACCCCAATTTTCTTTTTGGATACCAAGAGTACAGCAGGGATCGCGTTAACGCAGAAATCGTGCATTTTTACGCAAATAAAATCCAAAAAATGCATCATCGAAATTTTAATGCGTGCCAGGACGCAAGGCACTGACTTAAATAACTCACACAACTTGCTTTGATTTGTCAGTATATTCTGTTGTTTGTAAAACTGTTGGAGCGATCTGTGATCATAATTGAAGTTCTAAGAAATGGGATTTAAAACATCTAAAAAGGTTAAAACTAAATTTTCGACCGCCTTCTGTGGTCTTCTTCAGAGGAATGTACTCTGCAAGTCACTGAATGCAAATATATAGCAAAAGACGTCACTGTTCGTTGCTCCTAAGGGAGGAAACCAGTGATGCGTAAACCCTTGGAAAGGGTGCTCTTTCATTAACAGAGTTCTTGTCCAGGAATGAATGTAACGGCTCTAGAAAAAGCCTTTGTCGGCCGGTCCTATGCATATGCATCAATATTAATTCCAAGTTGGTTACTCTCTTTTTCTCATAATTTAAAACATACTCTTTTTCTCGCAGAGGGTCACCAAGATTTTGGGACCCCCAAAAAATGCTTGGGACCCCAATTTGTCCGAACATGCGGGTCCCAGGACCCAGATTGAAAAATCCTAGTGCCATCCCTGAGTACATACTAAGATCTACTTTCTCAGGATAGTTTCAAATCGTGCGATAATATCCCGGTATTAGTAAGCATCGGCGATAGGAATATCTGGAGATGCGCAGAACGTATGCGCAACAACAATAGTAGGCACCGTCCTTAAAGCACTCGTTCCAGATTCCCTGTGTCTGAACATTTGAACAAAATGGCGGTTACCGTGGTTGATTTTGATGCTTATGTCGACGTTCGTTTTCACTAGAATAAGCTACTCATGCTTGCCCTTGCGTTTGTGTCGCCAGTGAAAACCAGGCTTAAGATGCTGTAATATCACTTGTTACCTTCCCCAAAATCAGCTTTCTCCAGCCTCTTTACAATCTAAAACGAGCAAAAAGCACTTTTATCATTGACTGTGAGCAGTCTCTATTTTGCTCCAGAATCGTTGAAACGAACGCGTACATAGAAATTTTAATGGCTGGAACTGCGGTTCGCAAATACCGCGGGCGTTGGTTAACAAACGCCCGCAATATTTGCGAACCGCAGTTTCAGCCATTTTGAAGTGTTCATTCGTTTCAACGATTTAGAGCAAAACAGAGACTGCTCGCTGTCTACTTTTATCAAAAAAAATATACATACAAAGATTGACTCAATACGCCAAGTTTTCGATTCATCCCGGAGCATTGCATGAAACTTGAAAACGTGCGGTCGTCTTTTTTTTCTTTTCAAAGTATCCAAATGCCACTCGTTTCAATCTGGTCCTGTCTTGTCCACCTATGCACCTCTTCGGCTTTCTTGTATTTTTTTATGTTGTTTTTGAGCTTTCAATGACTACTGTAACGTATGGTCATTTTGCGCTTCAATAAGGGGAGGGGGTAAAGCTACAAGGATTAGGTATACACTGACGTACCTCCCCCTTGGCACTGGACCAGTCAGCAAATCCGTGAACGTCTTCATTGACTTGTTGAAATTTGTCCTCCGCCTGATTCCAGAACAAGGTGTGACTGTTTGTGCCCTTTGCATGACCCGCCGCCGCGAGCTAAGAGAACAATTGGGGATATAGAATAGAAAAGCGAATAGAATGGAATAGCATAGACTGGTATAATTACGTAGGTGGTTAGAGTGGTTTTCAATTGAGTGTCGAAAGTAATTAGATAATTACTTTGGTTTTGCATTACTTCACTCAGTGATTGGTTCAAGGTTCTCGCGCCACTTTTTCAACAAATCAGAAGTGAATAAAATAATTGTTATTAGTTTATTGTAACTATTGGGTGAAATAAAGTATTGTTGTTGTTGTTGTTGTTGTTGTTTGTTGAAGAAATTAATTGTTTTAAGAAAATGCATATTTTTCAAATAATCGCCAATGTAATCACACTAAAACAATTATTCACCTCAAGCTCGGCGAATACCTCGACTTCGTCTCGGTTTTTATTCACCGATATTCACTTCTCCTTCGGCGAATAATTGTTCATTAATCCTTAATTGCACGAGGGAACATTGCGATTAAGGCCTGTTTAAACGGTTTCAAAATTTGACCAACATTCGCTCCACAAAAGTTGAATAGATGTTGGGCATATGTTGGACGCAAAAACAAAGTTGTGTGTAGGCCGTTAAAAAAGAACCAACACTTTCGCAAAACTTGATTGCGAGGAACTAAGAACTAGAAACCAGTCTCTCTCGTCCAGATAAACTACGTGCCGCCATATTGATTTGTCGATCATGGAGCGATGTGAGCATGCGTGTGTTTTACAATTGTTGAACAGTGTTCAAACGGCTTTAACACCAATCAACATTTTTGAGAACAAAGGAAAAGTTGAATCGATGTTAAATGAAAGTTTAAACCGATTTAAACTTGATTCAACACGCTTTCAACATTTTTTACGCTTTCAACAATGTTGGACGACCTGTTCAAACGCACCGAAGACTTGCTTAAACAAAGTGTTGAATGCATGTTGAAGCAAATGTTAAAACCGTTTAAACGGGCCTTTACATGTTTATCACATAAAAGGCAAAATTATTAAGGGAAGCCCGTTCAATGATGCCGCGACATATTGGGTTGAATTCAATAAATCGTTGCTGTCAACAGAAATAGCGCCTAAAATGTATTTTATATTTGGACAAAAAGAACTTAAATCAGAGCGAGAACGTATTTCGCTTGCTCTGGATAAGCAACTGTTAATCAATCAGGATCAAGTAATCAAGCCCTCCTGATTACTAAAAGTGGCGCCGTGGTTAAGAAGAAATGCCCTCCGTCTCAGCCAATCAGCATTCACTAATTTTGCTCCGTATGCGTATGTGACAAAAAGTAAAAATGACCATCGCAGTTATAAAGCAACTTGAGCAGTCCGAAAGAAGCCTAAAAAATCCAGGCTTGAATGGGTTTCAAACCCATGATCGTGCGATTGCGTTGCATTTGCATGTAACACTAAATAGCAATGCAAAAGAATGTTTTCATGGGTAAAGACTTGTTTCCATATCTCAAAGTGCCCTTGGACGTGAGGTGCCTGGGAATCAAATTAAATCACTGGAATCGAAATGCTAACAGTTAAGCCTAAATATTGTTTTAGGCCTAATTAGGCCTAAGGTTAGCATTTCTAAGGGGTTTGGGCTTTTTCACCAGTTACATTATAACCTCAGTCTGCATTTTACACTGACCGATTCCAGTGATTTAATTTCATTCCCAGGTACCTCACGTCTAAGGGCACTTTGAGAGATATGGAAACAAGTCTTTATCGTTTTCACGAGACGTCACGGACGGCCATGTTGGATTACCCTACTAATCCTAAGGGAAATGAGCTCTATTATCATGCAAGCGTTTTCCTTCGTTTCGGTGAAAAAAAAAAAAGCCTACTGATCACGTGAGTGAAAACACTCTATTAACCTTAATGTTCGAAAAAGGGTCATGACGTGGCCGGAACTACATCTCATGGAAACCTTTGAGGTTTTACAAATTTTAGGCTCATGAACCAACGATGTTTATAACAAATTTAAAACTTATACAAAGCAAGCTTTCTACACATCAAAATGCCTCACCAGTTCACTCCCAGAAACGGATACTGTTAAACTCTTGCCACCAAACATAGTTGTCACGCGTGAAGGTAGGTTTTCTTGCGTGACACTTGATGTCGAGAGAACTCCAGCCAAACGTGTAGCACCTTCAGACTGAAAGCGTGACATTAACTTTTTAACTACGTATAAAAAAAACAAATCTATCGCTTCACGTTGGCTACGTCATAATCTTCCCATAAGAATTGCAATTACCCCAAACGGCAATCAAAAGGCTACCGTGATAAACAAGAGCAAATTGTTTGAAATAAGATCACTTCACGCAATTTAGCTACAAAAAACGCGCAACTTCACGTTACTGTGACAAGCTGCAGTCTGCCTTATGACGTTCCTGCAAGCGCGATGCTTAAAACCTCTATCACCTCAAAAAAGACCCTTTCATTCGATGATTCTCTGCACTTGTCTAAAACTTTTTTTTAAAATTCCTTTGTTTTCTAAACTATCCCCTTCAAGATCACTGTTTTAGAGGCTCCCAAAAAGTCGAAAAACTAGATGCAATTTGAGCTATGAGCGCGCAAGGGAGAGGAAAGGGTTTAATAGCGGGTTGACGTCACAAGCGACGTGTGACGTCAAACCAGTCGAACCCATTCCTCTTTATTGCTCGGTCAAGGATCAAACTATGACCACTTTTTCCTTCTTTCAAAGCGAATAGAAAAGCGAGTTTTCAATAAAAGGTTGTAAAAACAACAAATATATTCAGGACAATATCGGAGAATAAGTACAGCGGAAAAGTTTGTTGAAGTGATAGGTATTTTAATGTTCAGAATGTTCGCCTACCTCTGTAACAGGATATGACGCTGCCTTCGCCACTACGTCAAACTTGTCATCTAAAAAAAGAAAGAAGAAAGGAAAGCTGAACCACGTCTTGAGCAACTGGAATAAGTGTTTTATTAAATTTTCATTAAATTCTGAACGCTTGGACACTTGGAAAAGTTTCAGCTTTGCAACACTTGGCGCAACCAGTTTCAGTATTTGGTCATACGGTATAGACCACTTTCATAAATGGCGACCACTTTTACATTCTTTTGTATTTATGTTAATTAGACCTACTGCCCTTGTTTTAAAACAAATATTCTTTTGAAATTACTCGTCGTAGCGAGGTTAGTAGGGCTTATTAGCATTGAAACAAAAGAATATTTTATTTGGCCGCCATTATGAAAGAGGTCTATATGACCTCAGTGATAACCGACATTGAGGGAACCAATCAAAAAGATAGAAACGCAATATCCGAGGTCGAAAATTTAATAACTTGATATTGGCCATAGTAGTAGTCATAGTTTATTTTACCCACGAGGAGCTAAGGAGTCGTAACTCGTTGAAACGCTCTCGTGCAACCACGAAGCACCACATCGCTGGGACCTCCATGCCTTACTCGTTGTGAATAGTGCGTGGGTTCTTTTACGTCCCAACAGGTTATGATCATTGAACTACAGAAGGGCTGTGAGACGGGGCCTACGGTTTATGGTCATTATCCGAGAAGACTAGAGAGTCGAACCGTTTGCAGATTGCATTACAAAGGCAGCACTTTCTCCTCGGTGCTCAACCAACTGAGCCACCGGTGCGCGGTATGGGTAGATTCGACAATAAGGAAACTTTGACTCCACAGTTATTGGCCAGATCTATCTTTTCACGAGACGAAAAAACGCTATCCCAAATGCAAAGAAAAATAATGAACTATACCTTCAGAAATACCATCAACAGTTATCAACACGTTGGCTTTTGGGCGGCGAAAAACATCTCCGGCTAATAAGCCAGCCCAGCCCAGCTCCTGAAATGAAAGCAAAGTTGCCAAAGCAGAGGTACTGTATGATTTCAGCTCGAACATAACGATAGCGGTTTACACGGGTGTTTTCCTACACTGAAACGTGTTTTCGTTATACATGTAAGTTGCAAAACTTGAGTATCTATATGATGCCAGGATCGAGATGACGATCCTTTGTCACAATCGATAGCAAAAGCATGTCTTCATTGGATCGCAGACGATGCAGTGACTATTATAGGTACGCATCATCATCATCATCATCATCATCATCATCATTACACCTTCTATTTTATTTTATTTCTTGCAATTCACGATCTGCAGTCGGCAAGCAAGTCTTAACTCAATTTTAGGTCTCCCAGTCACTTTTTGGAAAATCTGATAGGAATAATAGGCTCTTCAAGTTCAAATATAGGAAAAGATAGGAATTTTCTGCCAAAATATATGCTCTTTATTGGAGCTACGATAGATTTCATACAATAAATATAAAGCAAGAAACACTTTTCTGAGCTTTTTATGGGTTTTGTCAAACTTCCCAAGCAAGTAATGTGAGAAATACAGAGTCATATATGGTTATCGAAAAATTGGAAGATGTGATTGCGTGACGCAGTCGTAGTCTATGCCCACATCTCACCCTTGCTCACCACGGAGTCTCCAGTAGATCAGTGGCTAGAGCATCCATAATATATCACGGAGGGTCGTGGGTTCAAATCCCACCTGGGGTTCAGATTTTTCCCCGATTTTTCCGAGTTTCCATTTGACGATGCATAATATCTTTCATGTATTGGTCAAAATTGGCGAGATAAATATTTGGGGGGCTATGGTTTTAGCTAAGAATTTTTTAAATAACTAATTTTTTTAAAAAATGTTTAACTATGTCCTACTTATAGGAAAAATAGGATGATTTCTTAAAATATAGGCTCTTTATAGGATCCTATACAAATTATAGCATTGATAGGAAATAATGGCGGTCTGGGAGGCATGCGATTTGTTATCTTTATTTTTGTGGAAATCCCCCGATTTTTGCCGTCAGTACCGAGACCAAAGACCTCTCAAGGTTCCGCACCAGGAAGTCCGCGAATCATGGCTCTTCCGCGCAGTCTCAGAAATTTGAACGATACTCGTTGTCAGCGGATACAGAAGTGAATCTTCGACATAACTACGCATATATTCGTTAATTTCTATACTGACCAAAAGAATTGCGGCCCTTACGGAAGAGAATGGATCTACTTGCGAGAGAATGATTGGCTGAGAGGGTGTCGCTTGTGTGAATTGAAGATAATACAGTTCTCAGCAAAAACATTTATTGCATAGTTACATTTCTTTTCGATAACAATGCCGTTTGGAGAATTTTGGGCGAGCTGCTTGTGACGCAGTGAGTGGGTTCATAAATGGCCCACACAATTGGCTGTTCAACGGAGCCCACGGTTTATTGTCCTTATTTCGAGAACACATAAAAGTGTAACATGTCAAATTACAAAGGCAGCACTTTCCTGTCGGATTTTTGTGTTGGTCCGGCCGGGGTTCGAACCCGCGACTTCCCGCACGGAAGTCCGAAGCTCAACCAACTCAGACAACCGGTCATCAATCACCTACGAAATAAAAAAACAAACTGATAGTGATACTGATTGTGCAAACCTTTGTGGAGGAAAGTCCAAGTGCAAGTGATATAACATCGGAGATTTCATCCGAGGCAATAGCGCCGGCATTTGGCAAAAAGGTCACGTAACTTGGACTGTAAGCAATAAAGAACTTGGAAGCATCAGATTTCTGTTGAGAAAAAAAAAGGACGCATCGTGACACAGGGGTGAAGACTGAATGAAATGTATCTATAATTCGGCTATAAACCGCACTTGAAAATATAGATTTCTTTCATTCATCAGTCCTTTCACGGAAACATGTGAGCTAAACAAATTGACCAGGGGCCCGTTTCTCGAAAGTCCCGAGACTTTAAGGGCCATTTTCGGGTGTCACCATTCCCTTTGTATCTCAAGAACGGAAAACGGACAGGATTTAAGTCGTCACACTTCACGGTCATTTTTCTTTTTCGTACCTTGAAAACATGTTAAAAGATCGCCTTTCGAAAACAAGCGGTTTGCAGTTTCACAATTGGGTTTTCGGGACTTTCGAGAAACGTGCCCCTGCTCCCAACTATGTGGCTTTAATAGCTCAGTTTTAGAGCATCAGTGCATCGGCATCGCAGTGGTTATGAGTTGGAATTCCATTGAAACCATTTGAATTTTTTAGGTGTCTATAGAGCGAGTTTCAATCGAGTGTCGTAAAACCAAAACCAAAGTAATTACTTTGGCCAATCAAAAAGGACGGAGACAATCCAGTAAACCAATCAAAACTCGAAGTAATTACACGTAGCCGACACAAAGCGCGGGAAAATGTGCACGCGCGAGCCACAATTGGTTTTGGTTTCAGTTCCGATTGGTTGAAAAAATGGCGCGAGAACTTTGAACCAATCACTGAGTGAAGTAAATGCAAAACCTATGCAATTCGCTAATTACTTTCGACACTCAATTGAAAACCGCTCTAAGAGACAGTTGCTTAAATTGTTCAGATAAGTGCGAGGATCACTTCTATCTTTCGTCTTTGGAGGTGAAGGCGTTGGATTTGTATGGGGTTGAGCCCGTTGTTGCATTTGATTATTCTACAATTACTCAATTAATCATTCTCCATCGGGGCTTTTCAGGGCCACTGATACAAACAACTATGGTATAGAGCGATTTTCCATTGAATGTCGAAAGTAATTAGCGAATTGTTTTAGTTTTGCATTACTTCACTCAGTGATTGGCTCAAAGTTCTCGTGCCACTTTTTCCGCCAATCATAAGTGAAACCAAAACCAATCGTGGCTCGCGCGTTCACATTTTCGCGCGCTTTGTATCGGCTACGTGTAATTATATAGTTTGGGTTTTGATTGGTTTACTGGATTGTCTCCGTCCTTTTTGATTGGCCAAAGTTTTGGTTTTACGACACTTGATTCAAACTCGCTCTAACACAACAGAAGAGTTTCGCAAATGGCTTTTCGGGCCCGAAAAGTTATAGAAACGAGCCACAGGACGAAATTCTCACAACGTCTCTCGTGATTGGTGGGCACAAAACAACGGTACATATATACTTTTTGAGTGATATCCCTTGATGAGAAGAGAATATAATGATCGAGCCAACGATGTGAAACCACCTTGTTAAAGTTACTACATTGATCGATAAGTGTATCAGTACAGAACTACCTTATTCGGCTAAAACAATACTGAACATTTAAATGTTCTGTCAAGACGCACAGGGGTTGACCAGCGGCAAAAAGAGAATCAAGGTACTTTGTGTACATATCACGAAGTTTCCCATAAACTAAAACCTTAGTTCGAGACCAAAACACTCAGCAATACACCAGAAGATCTCATAAGCTGATACGATCCATAAGCAGGTCCTAGGGTGAATGGTTACCCGAGAAAGAGAGCACAGAATTTATAGTGTAGTTCAATTGAATGGGGATCTGAAGGAAAAGCTGTCCTTTTATCAGAGGGGTCATTAGGACATGTATGAGGTAAAATAGTTTTTTCCCTACTAAAAACTAGTAAGCCTCAGCCTCAGGGTGAAGAGCTTGTTAATAGGATTAATGCAATGGCAACTCATTAGTCTGGTTGCACACAACTGTAAACGAGTTACAACTCTGCTTGAAACAACTTGAACTTGGATGATGCAGGATTCTCACACAAAGGAAACAGAAATTATGGTCTTACGTTTGAGGCATAAAAATCTCCTGAATTCTTATGATCTGACTGTTTGAGAAGCGCGAAATTCTTCCATAAGATGTATTTTACTGGCTAGTAACTGTCAATACAGGATAAGACTACCTTCAAACAAGGTTCGTAGAGAAATGACCAATAATGGCACAATAAATAATCATCTATTCGACAGAATGGATGTTGAAAGAGCAATATTCTGCAGCGAAACAAAAATGAGATGACTGGATATTTTGTGCAAAGGTTGTTAAAATAGATAACAGAAAAAAGGTTGTTAAAGGTTGTTAAAATAGATAATAGAGCACAGAGAAATAAAATAAATAAACATTAAGTTCTGTAAAGAAAGACAGATAGCTACTCAGTACTAAATATTCTCATTGATCTCTAGATGAGAGCTTGACAATAATTAATTCATTGATTTACAGAATGTGATCTGACACCCCAGTGCATGATTCTTGCAACCTTGCTCAACAAGGTTTTTCCCTATCTACTTAAATATTACAGAAAGATGCAGCTGTAAACACATGGTTTTGTTTGCTGGAGGTGAAAGGAAGACTTCTGTCTAAAAGGAACAAGAAAATTGTATTGAATTGTTGCCTAATGATTTGGAATTCAACAAATATGTGCTGCTTCCACAAAAACTAAAACTATGTTTTGAAAGTGAATTGGATATCATTTAGTCTAGTGATGTAAAATGTTTGACAGACAACATAAACATAGCTATTATTGTGAAACCACTGGCCTCCTACTGAAATATAACCTAACCATGACTAGTTCTACATCTTTAAAAGCAACCCTTGCAAAATCATCTATGATCATAGATCAAATTTCTTTTGGCAAATAAAACTGATGACATAATTTACTTCTGATCTAAGTAATTTAATTCATGCTGGTATATCTACTACAGTATTTTAAGAGAGGTGATTTTATGTTTATTAATAATCTATTACCATTCAAGGTTAATGATAGCAGGTGCACATAAGCTTCTACCACCAAATTTTAACCTGCTTTACACCATAAAGTATGTATGTATGTGTCTATGTGTGTATAAAGAAGCTCTGAGTCAGGACACCTCAAGGCAACAATGCATTTAGAAGAACCTTTTGATGGAGCAAAAAAAAAGTGAATAATCCTTTAAAAAGTGCAGAGGATCCTTTTAAACCTGACATCAAGATTGTTCAAAGACGTTAAACTAATACAGAACGAGAGCAGGGCTGATACAACAACTGTAAAAGAGCTTGCCTCTACCAATGTATTGCTGGCTTGATTCTAAGTCTTGGCCTCATTTTGGTATAAACATTGCTTATTCTAATCTTTAAACCCTTTATCCCTTTCCCTTTAAACTGAAATTAGATAATATTTGATTATGTGGCATGTACAAGCATTTTCACTTAAGAGCTAAATGAATTGACACTTCAAACTTTATTAAATGCCATGCCCCTGTAAACATGCATTTCAATACACTAGGAAATGCATGAATGATACAAAAGGTTAATGAAATCTGGAGAGAGAAATGACATTAGTTTTTGACAGTGTATTTGTTATCATCAAGTAAACAAAGGATGACCCAACAGATGGAGCGTTACATGACAGGTAAGGTTGATATGACAACAGTGGTAGCCCTTGGAATGAGTATCTTGATAGTAATTTATTATTTCATATGAAAAGTTAGCGTTCTACAACAAGAGCAGAAGATCAAAAAATGGGGGAAAACATATTCCATATCATTCGATGGATGGGAGTGTTTTACCATGTACTAAAACACTCGTAGAATCAATGTGACCACTACGTCTGAGAAACGAGTGGCAAATTTTTCATATGTAACACGAGTGGTCATATGGATCCTCAACGTCACGATTCCAGCCTTTTTTCCCACCTTTTTTGTTTGTATTAATACCCAGTATTTGTGTTAAAGCCTGCTTTTCAATTTTTACCATGTATATATACTGTCCATATAATAAAAAGACAATTACATGTTAGCTCAAAGATATGAATTTGACGTTCTTGTGGCAAGAACAATATCTCACTCATTCGTTGCGCTCACTCATGAGATATTGTTCTTGCCAGGAGAACATAAAATTCATATATTCTCGCCACTTTGTAATATCCTGTATGTACTAAACCAAATTCTTGCATGCACAAAAAGATAATGGCATGTTTTATTGAAACTATCTTGCTTACATAAATACACAATCGGGGTTTATCGTGGTATGTGTGGGATAAGACCACACAGCTGTTACCTGAAATACTCAACAACGTATTTACTACGTTTTTGAAACTTAAGGCTGGCTAGTGTAATAGCCTTTGGTATATCAATTTATTAAACCTTAAGTTCAGTGATGTAAACTTTCACATCAAACACAAGAAGTCATTAAAAAACAAAACAAGAACGAAAAAAAAAAAACGTTTTGGTCTCGATCGCGTTGCTGCTTGAAGAACACAACGCCACATTTTATGACAATCGCCTTACCTTGTCTGTCTCTTGGAGGACGATACTGTCTTTTGCGTTACTTATTAAACATGAAGCTACAGATAACAAATAAAAAAGTGGAACGTGTTAATTACGTTTTACATTGGCGATAGGACGGGACACGAACTACCGGGAAAGTAAGGAAACTACTAAAACAGCACAAGCTCCCCAAAACGTATTCAACAAGCACACCCATCGGAAGGTTAACACGAGAATGAATTCATTTAGTATAAACTATATTTTGTTTGATAATTTATGACTGAATCTTTCACAGATCGCATGCATTCTGGCAAAATCTGCAAGTGCTATTCGTGATACTATACATGAAATTTACAAGGTGAATTATTTCGCAACGGCTTTCGCGATAAAATCAGGTGTGTAACTACACTAAAAACAGGTATCCAGATAGTTCAAGTTAAAAGTTAATGTTTGGAATTGAAACTGTTGTCGTTAAATTTGCGTTTTACCTGTAGATATAAAGAAAAGACATAAGAAGTGAATGATCTCCTTCTCCGCCATTCTGCGCTCTGTCACGAGATTCGAGGACTGCGGGCTCATTCTGCGATGTCGACGGAATTTATTATCTCATCGTTCCAGGTCTTCCAGACTTTTTTCATATATTTTTGTTTTACGCGATTCGTGGATAACGTCTTGGATATCAGTCCGGTGAATTTAAACAAAGAAGCATATTAAAAGAACATGACTGTCTACAATTCTTTTGAAAATATTCTTTTCTGTCTTGTGCGAAAGCAAACTGTTTGATCAAAATGTTAAATCTTACGAGGTTACATGACGTCATGGAGGAGTGAAGTCAAGCGATCAAGCGAGACCTCAAACGAGTTATATCGAGTCAAATGAAGTTGTTGTCGAAGGTGTAATTCTTCGATCTATGGATTCGTTGCCGTCCCTTTGTACGCTTTAGAAATGGCCAATGAACGTGATCGAAATGTTTGGGACGTTATTGCTTTGCCAGCTAACGCCGATCTCACATCCACACAGCCAAGAGAGCAGTCTTTGTAAGCTGACGATTGATTGTGGGAACCTCTCGCGGTTCGACTGCTCCGCGCCTGAACCTCGTGTTGAAAATTGTTGTTTGTTTTCTCCAAGGTGCACAAATGGCGCTCAGGAATGTGCTTTGGGCAACACAGAGTCTAATGTTGCACTAGGAACCTCGCTTACTGGAAAGGTAACTAAAACGTAGAAGCTAAACCTGTAGGACCTTGGTCGAACCAAACGTGCCTCCTTGGGCAATCGAAGATCATGTGCTTTAGTGAATATTCCTCAGCGCGTTTTGCAGTGATGCTGTATGGTTTATCTAGTGTGTAAATTGAGTGTGATAGTACATGAACATTGACCGATAATTCTTCTAGTCATTGTTCATTTGCTTGTACAACATGAAAACTGGTGAAGATAACTTGAATCCTAATTAACGCGATACGTTGAGGTCGCGCGGGTCGGGTAGCAGAGGAACTCGCTGGGAGGACGAAATGTTACACATCTCGAATCTACAAAAGCCTTTTGCAATCAAAACAGACCTTGCATCCGTTAGGAGACTCGTTTCACGAATTCTACACACGCCGTTTTTGAACAAGACAGAAATTAAAACGTGGTACAACCTTTTGACCCGACAGTCATTTTCCGTGGCGCGAGCATACTTCAGACTTCTTTATCGATGCTTGATTTAATCCACATCTCTTCAGGCCAAGATTAAACTTGCGAAATGCTGGACTTTGCTCGCGAACGTAATGCTACGGATAGAACCTTGCCAAAGTCATTAACCTCTCGGATACGTTGTGGCAAACTTTTGCTAGTATACGGGAATCGTTCGTATTGACCTCAGAAATACGATTAAGTGTTCGGCAACCGGTTCTGGTATAATTATTCATCTTTATATGCAGAACTTGCATCGTTACTGGAGAACGAATACGCCGCCATATTGTTAACGCCAGTGTCGTTTTGTTCAATACGAAGCGAATCATGACAGAGTTACGAACGAGGCTCTCACTCGATTCCCCGTTTCAATTTCAGATGGTCCTTCGTGTCCGTTAAGGCTCTTCGCCTTAAATTTACTGAGAACTGATTTAGCACTACGTCGAAATGATCAATGATTAATTCTGTTCAACTCAATATATATTCATCGTTTATTATCACTTGATACGTCAATTCTGGAAGAGGTCTTGGGATGTAGGTTTGTCGAGTTCCAGCTGTATACCGATTGTCCCTGATGAATATTTTCATCTGTGTGCTCAATATGTGGTACCAAAAATGGTCCTTGCGTATAGTTACCGTAA
Organism: Montipora capricornis; assembly: GCF_036669925.1. Lineage (NCBI taxonomy): Eukaryota > Metazoa > Cnidaria > Anthozoa > Scleractinia > Acroporidae > Montipora > Montipora capricornis. Next base: position 38,654,158 of record NC_090895.1, on the reverse strand, counting down.
ATACTGGTTCGATTCTAAAATTTTTATTTATTTGGAAAACCGGTCGCTTTTGAGAGGTGGTTGCTTACAAGAGACGGTCCAAAAACGTAGCTTCGTTGTATCAGTAGTGTGCAGGTCATATCGTTTGTGCTCTAGATCCGGCAACGTACTTGTACCATTCATACATTTTGAATTGATCAAGAAACTAAAGCTCTCCGTTTTGGGCTAGCAGAGTGAAAGTGTTAGCCTTTGCATTGGATAATACAGAAGACTTGAAAACTTAGGAAACATCCATGTATGCACATTTTCTTTAAATTTGTCAGGGGAGGAGAATCGTTTCGTGCACCGTGCCGTATCTTAAAACGCCGACCAACGCCAAACACTTTTAGGAATGAAGAAAGCAACACCTTGGTTATACTTACATGTAGTGCCTTTTTGCTGATGTGCACTGCTTGCTCTCTTTTAGTTTTCAAGTGATAAAAATGTTTGTCGGGATTTTGTATTACGGGATTACGAAGGTACATGCATTCTGGAGAAATGATATCACGGCTACAAGAGAGTCAAGTGTAATGAAGTGATTGTTACGTAAAGTTAGTGATGTTATATAAAGTCTCCTAGAGTCCAGAAAAACGTCATCCAGGGGTTGATGTATCCTATTTCAAATTTTGGTCACTTCAATATTCAGCTTACATGTAGTTTTTTTCAAAACACGAGAGGTCTTGTGCAGACAAGAAAAGTGTATTGCGTGCTTCATGGTACTACTTTAGGTTTTACAGCTGCATAGCTACATCTTCCTTAACTTTTCAGTTTTTCTTCTATGCAAAAGTCTACGGAGATAATTAACCATTTGCGAGAACAGGTAATGATGTTGCAGTAATTTGGCCCAATAATACCATTTCACAGATAATCTTTGCATTGTTTAAAAGTATTAGTGAGCCACAACTCTGATCGGTTGGTGCATCTTGCCCGGCAGACTCAGTTTTTCAATCGTCGAGTTATCTGTTGTTAGACCAAAGCTACTTTAGGAACAATTAAAACGCATTTTCTCGCAATTATTGATCAGAAAGTGCTTTTGAAACCAAAGTGATAAATAGCTTAGGGGCCGAGTAATACATACGGTACACTGACCATCGTTAAGTTACGAAACTATACATGTGTCATTATGGATTTGTAATTTATGCAGAGTGACCTATTAGAATTCCTTCCAAAAACGTTGCAGCTTCAATATGTCTCATCGAGTTTTGGGAAGAATGTGAACTATCGTACTATAGGTTAAAAAAAAAAAACGGCTTGATGAAAGAGTCTTCGTTTGGTGAATATTGCGGCCGCACTTAACAAGCACCATGCGCAGGGCATACGTCATATTCCATGGAGAGAGTTATCTTTCAATTGGAGAAAGCCTTGTGGCTGGAATTTACTTATTTACTTACTAAATTGGCTCGTGCTTTATTCTTATTTGTGTCCTGTATATTGCAAGCAACACACAGTCGATCAAAACAGTTTTCGTGTACTAATATACATTTCTGAGTCGCTGTTTATTTATTTATTTATTTTTCATTTCTTAACTTGCTTATGAAACATTCAAAGTACAATCTCTGAAATCGGAAGTTTGAAGCTGTGTTGTTGTTTATCACAGTTCATTCTGTTAGTGTAAGTACGAGGACGCGTAGAATTGAACTATCTTGAAAAGTGAAAGAAAACCAAAACGATAAATCTTGGCCTTTTAACGATTTTTGATATTGCCCCTTTGGACACAATTACACAAAAACTGATTGCCACGGAGCTGTTGGGTTCAGTTCTTACGTTGGTACGCTGGTCCGACGATTTACACTTCGGCACCTAGGACCTCTCCTTTTTAATTTCACCTGTATGTGTAAAAGCGCACCATACGCTTACTTTCAGATAAACAGCAAAAATAATAGAAAAGTTACAAAAGGTTCTGGAACACAAATTATTCCTTGTAATTTGTTACTTCCCTTAAGCAGACGTAACGGTCTGAAAGTTTTCATTCGTTACAATTTCTCTTTGGCGGGTTTGTAGGAAAAAGTTGAGATACTGGTGTTGTCCTGTTTTAAAATGGTAAATCCATAAAGAAACGGCAGTGCTGCAATGTTGAGTACTTCATGCCACGTCGAAACTCGAACCCCACTCCATTTGTTTTAAAATAAATTTGCTACCCAGGCTTTGTTTATTATTTCCGGAATCCGGGAGGCAAGGCTGGGATGAAAAATTAATGCTAAATTTTGCAAAGACGAGGCAAGTAAAACAAGAGTTATTGATGGACAATGAGTCGGGTATACTGGGAAACAATCCTTGTTCTCTTGAACACGAGTCGAACCAAGACTTTATGAACTTCCAATTGCTAGTTCGGGTGCTTTACCACTAAACCAAGGAGACTCGTGAAAGTTGGGCCACCAAAAAAGGGTCGTAATATAATCATTTTTTAAGCGAGTCGAAGGCTACGAATAAAGAAAATCTTCAGTAGCAGGGAATGCGACGTTTGTTGTCTTTTTGCGACTACAACGTGGCAACAAATTCACAGATTTATTGAGTTACGTAAACAAACTCTACACTGTGCGTGACCTTTCTGAAATATTCACGTAAAAAATTCTCTAATTTTGGTAACGATTTCCTTAGAACATAGCCGGTTAGGGAGCTTGGTAAATTAGCCTTTTTTGGCAATTGCAATCACGTATGTTTCGTCAATGCCGTGCGTATAAAAGATGACATCAGTTAATCAATGCAATTCATCGTCAGTTCCAAAATAAGACCATTATTTATGGTCTCCATCGTGACGAGGGCGATCTTAAATGGGGTAAGTTAACCATTTTTAGGTGAAAACTGCAGAGTAGAAACACATTCTTCTTCACTTAAAAAAATCAGGAAGCAAATATCGATTAAAGTTAAGCAAGGTGAGCTATCCTTGATAAATGTCAGGTGATTTTTTCGAAATCACCACCACTTCCGTGTCATTTTATACTTTAGGAGTCAAAGCAATAACTAAGGATTATATAATTTATCCCTTAGCTGTTCCACGTTACGTACTATGTTTATAGTGTTCACTAAAAGCAACAAAATACTGGGTATTGAGACTCCGCGATGACAAAGACCATTTACTGTCACGGAACGGGGTCACGTGCCTATAAATAAATTGCTACAGTGAAGCCTGGCAGTGTATCATATCCCCTTCTTTTAAAATTGACGTTGCTTTTCAAATGGGACTTACAAACGTTTGTAATGAACGTGTTCGTTTATTGGGCCAAAATTTCCTTATTCTTGAATTACAGATTATTTTCTCGACAATCATAGTCATTTGTAAGACTTTTTTAAGTAAAATGAGCCCGAGAAAATCTTGACTTTGCATTTAAATATACAGTAAAAACACTGAAAGTGAAATATAGTACATGTAAAACACAGAGCCCAGACAATATTGACAGGTAATTTGAGCCGTACACCTCATAGAATGTCTCCTTTTGGTTTCTAAGCACTATGATGCAGGCAGTGCGGCCTCAGTAGAGGTTAGGGCCCTTGCCTTGAAGTCCGCAGATCCCAGGTTTCGGAACCGTTCTGACTGCTCGTTGAATTTGATGTGTGGAGTCCCTGGCTCAACTTATCGACTGCACTTGTACTTCTTAACTGGTTTGCCTCCGGTCAGTTTGGATTCTTGACAGTTGTTGTTGTTTCGTTGATTTCGTCTCCTTTGCCCTGAAAAGCTCGTATGCGGAGAGATCAATTATGTGTCTACATGTATGTGTCTATGTCTGTATGTATGATGTTTTGGCTGCAGAAACAAAGAACCTAAATGTTTCGTACATTTGTTTCCCGTTTTCTATAAATCTGCAACGTGAAATGTCCAAATCTCAAGTTCTAGGGAAAGAGGTAGCATGCATGTACTACGAAAGTTGTGATATTTTCTCTTATATTGAGTACTGCTTCTAGCAGTTCAGTAAGAGTTATTGGTCACTTACGTCCAGAAATTCAGATAATTTGATGCACGCCCAATGTTGATATCCCTTTGACGTCCCTTTAAGTCTTAGCATTTGCTATGTAACGTGTATTATTT
>NC_090895.1:38642616-38645116 GCF_036669925.1 Montipora capricornis | reverse complement strand
ATTTTCGGCCAGTCGGTGTCTTTTCGGAAAATAAAGTTCGCGAGAGTACACCTAGAGAAAATGGCGTTCACAGATCGGCCAGCGAGACAGTCGTTTCGTCCATTAACAATAGTTTACAATTGGAAGGAGCAAAAGGCAGTGGCGAATCGTTGGGTATGTTTGTCTTTGCTTTCTTTACCTTAAATTTAGGTACCTCAGAGATTTTTATGGCACAACTGACTTCAGCTCTGTGGTGCCGGAAAGACGGAAAGACAACACTGATTGCCATGGAAACGTGAGCGAATGAAGGGGAACATCGATTCGACAAAGTCGTTGGGAACTTGGGAATGTTGTTTGTTATGAAGGGGATTTGTTACTCTAATGGATGAATTAAATATCAATGATAGTTTCTGCGGATGATCCTGCAAAATTCAATCGAAACTACGAACAAAACTCTGTAAGTGCCGATTTGCACGCTGCGACAATCGTATGGTTCGATTTACACGGTACGATTTTTGTCGCATGCGACAACCTCACGACAGGCCTACGACATGACTTACGATTGCCGCATGTTTTAAAATGCTACGACATTTTTTCTGACGTACACAACAATCGTATATCATGGCGTGGGCCTGTCGTAAGCCGTTGTCGCATGCGACAAAAATCGTACCGTGTAAATCGGCCCTAAGTCATGTCGTAGGCCTGTCGTAAGCTTGTCGCATGCGCCAAACTGAAATCGTACCGTGTAAATCGGCCGTAAAAGGGGATTGAGGTAAAAACATATGCCCAAAAATGCCCCTAATTGGATGCACGCGGATTTCATTAAGCGTCGCGAAGTGTAACTTTGCTCTTCTCTCCGCATGGCATCGGGCTGCCATACGGGAGCTATACGGGGTTATGCATTTATTGCATAACCTGTACGTTATGCTATAAATTATACATTGGTGAGACAGGTAGACGACTAGGTGACCGATTCCGCGAACACCTTCGCGATGTTGAGAAGAATGACAAGGATGCATCTAAGCCAGTCGCTCGCCATTTTAATCTGCCTAACCACTCCAAAAAACACATGGCTATCTGCCGCCTTTCCCTACATCTAGGTACGAGGGAAAGCCGCAAGAATCTGGAACAAAAATTAATCTTTCAAATCGGCACCTTTAATCCTCACGGTATTAACGAACGCTTTTCATTTAACTAATATATTCCTATTTTTCACGTTGCCATGTTACCACCAATAGCGTAGCTCCTACTCTACTATAAAAACTGCACGTAACCCATAATCCCTCGATTCGCTCTGACGATGGGCTAACGCTGGAAACGTCAGCTTTTAGAATCTCTGTACGGTGGCCAATTTACATTATCAACTCCGTTGATAAAACCAAATTTTTGTATACTACTTCCCCACCGACGCAGCACCACAGTTTCTTTAGAAACTACCCCTTCATTCTTCTGCCATACGGGAGGTCGCGAGTTCGACTCCGGCCCGACCAACACTCGGGGTCTCAAAATAACTGAGGAGAAAGTGCTGCCTTTGTAATTAAGGACTATAAACCGTAGGCCCCGCGTCACAAATATCTTCCATACTCATAAATTCCCTGTGGGACGTTAAAGACACACACATACACTATTCGAGAAGAGTCGGGGATGAAGTTCCCGGTGTTAGGCTGTCCATTTGTGAGTGTGTATGTGGTTGGGTATAGCAGGTCCACATCAGCTGAATAGCTGCTAAGAATCATTTGTTTGAGTGACTGTTTAATAAATGATGTGGTGTCGGATGCATTTTATAGATAATTTTTCTGGTTAAGGACGGTGCCTACTATTGTTACTGCGCATACGTTCTGCGCATCTCGAGATACTCGGATTTCCTAGCGGCGGTGCTTATTAATACAGGGATACTTTAGCGCAGTTCAAAACTTGGTATCCAAAAAGAAAATTGGGGGTGACCAGGCATTTTTCAGAGATAATTAACCTTCAATTTGGCAAAGAACGCCATACATTGCTTTGTATTTTAAAGCTTTTTACAAATATTGTTGACTAATAATTATTTTCGAAAAATGCGTGGCTACCCCCAATTTTCTTTTTGGATTTCAATGATACTTTGTTAAGACTGTTTTTCCCGCATATTCAGTAAACCGCGCAAAAATACCTTCGAATTAGTAGGCACCGTCCTTAATAGGGGATATAACAGAATGTATGGTCTATTTACTTTAGAAAGCTATGTCATTCTAATTTCAAAACGTCAACCTGTGCAAACAAATAACTAACCATAGTTAATAGAGGGGAATGGTTTGGAAGCTCGGCAAACATCAAAGGAGCAAACAAAGATGCGAAGATTTAGGTTGGAAAGTCCACGACCGTGCACAATCTTTTGTTTTGCGCTCATACACTATGCATGAATTACGTAACCAACACGTTTCTATTGGCTAGTTCCTCAGTACGGAGTAAACAACTATTGTGTTTTTTGCACGGTCAAGGCCAAAAAAGAGAACAAAAACCTACAACGAAGAAATTTGTCGGGTTT
>NC_090895.1:38635116-38637616 GCF_036669925.1 Montipora capricornis | reverse complement strand
TACTTCGATAACCCAGGTGACCATACTCCATCAAAGTTTCTTTACTAGCTTGGATCTGAATTTTGTTTTTGCACATTTTACTCTCGTTTTCAGGACAAAACGAGGACCATTGTCAATGGCAACAAGGAAGAAACAGGTACAAAGATCACTTATATCGAGTAATGCACCTTATTCGATGCACACCCTATATTGTCCTTAATAGTAGTAGTAGTAATAATAATAATAATAATAATAATAATAATAATAATAATATATGTCTCCAGGTTACAAAGTGAAGCTTATCACCATAGTATTTGACTATCTTGGTGCATACTACAAAGACCTAGACAAAGAACTGAATCTGTTATTTGGGCCGAAAGTAGGAAGGTTAACAATTGATCGGTCCCAGAAATGTGTTATTTCACGGAACTGTGAAATTGTAAAGAGATTTTCGTGCTTGTAATTATGTAAATGCATGAATATAGCGATATAATAGTTGAAAGAGCAGATTTTAGCTTTATCATACTGAGACTTTTTAAGTACGTGAATAATGTCGTTTTTTTAGTATATTTATCGTATTCAAGAGTGCATTTTCACTACTTTTCATTATCTTAGATTTATATTAACATATACAACGTGTACATACATATATTTTATATTGTAGTCCACACTGCCTAGGCTGTGCCCACTATGATGTTGATATATACACTGAATGATTTTACCAATAAAGTCTACCATCATACTACTACTACTACTACTACTACTACTACTACTACTACTACTACTACTACTACTACTACTACTACTGCGTCTTAAATTTGTCATCAGAAAATTCATCCACAATCAAAAGAAAAAGCAACATCACATCAATAATAATAATAATAATAATAATAATAATAATAATAATAGTCTCAAGGTTATTTAGCCTAGCCCGAGTGCTCTACTGATCGATTTGGGGGACAAATCAACTGAAATTTCAAAACAAATCAAATGTTGGTTTTTGTGGAGAGAGGAAAACCGGAGTACCCGGCTCAAAACCTCTCGCAGCAAAGTAGAGAACCAACAAACTCAACCCACATGTGGCGTCGACTCCAGGAATCGATCTCGGGCCACATTTGTGCAAGGCAAGTGCTCTCATCACTGTGCCAGCCTCTCTCCCATTCATTGATTTCCGTTAACAGAGATTTTGCTAATTTTGTTCTTACAAGGAACACTTTCTTTCAATTTTAACGGTGCGCCTTATCTTCATTTGCAGCAACGAAAGTGTGGTTGAAAAAATTCAAACGCAAAGTAAGTAATAACATGTTAACCATAAACAAAAGTGTGTTGTCGGAGGCGTCCGCATTGCTAAGAGGCATTTTTTTTCTCAGGGAATTAAAAGTGGCTTTCTGAGTGAGGTGCTATGACACATTCACAGTTAATTGCGTACGTTAAGGGGAATACATCTTACGTTTCTAAAGTAACTTTATTGAATGGTACAGTGTTTAGTCCTAACCCATACTCTCCCTCTCTGCTTGTTATTTTCTTTTGCTAAAACACGTTTGTCTCGTGGGCTTCTAACCCGAAAACGTTTCCTTCAAATATAACTGCTTGCTACGATTTAGACTTTTTCGGGCTTTTTAAGAGTGTTCCCGCGAACTAGCTGGCTGAAAACCCTTGAAGTCCAGTCCTAGAACAAGAAGATTGTTTCTTATCGTTCTCAATTTTTTCTTTTGTAGCGCTTGTGGTTCTCCCAGAGACGAAGCATCACTGTCAAACAAACAGGTAGATACCTTTAAATTGAACGCATATCCTCTTCCTTTAAGAAAATAGTTGGCTTTTTAATGCTAGAAAAAAATGTCATTTATCAAACACCCTCATTTTGAATGTGAGGCTTTGGGAAATACTTCAAGGGGAGGGTTAAAGTGCCCCTGTGAACAAAAAATCAATTCATATTTTTCTTTGGATTTCAAAACTATGTTAACAAAACACTAAGTGACCCACGTTTTAAGCCTTGATTTGAAAAAGTCACGTCTTTATTTTAACTGTAATTTTCCTATTTAATGGTCCGCCATTACCAACATTATGTTCTTGAGAGAGCTGGATCGAGGAGAAAATGACGTCAAAGGCTCACTAGTTTAAAAATGCAACACGTGTGTACGCCGCAGAATTAATATGCAGCACGGGGGTTTTGGGCTTTTAGACTTTTAAACTCACGCTTTGCATACATAATAAGCTGCGTTCACACGCTGAAATTTTAAGCTAGTGAGCCTCTGACGTCACTTGTCCCTGGATCCAACCGTCTGAGGTCCAATCGGTCAGTTTTGAACGTGAGTAATGGCGGACCGTGAAATCTAAAACTTGCACTCAAAGTAAACGGCCTTTGGATAAAAATCAAAGCTCAAAATTTTGCCAGTCAGGTGTTAAGCAAACAAACTTTCAAAATCTGAAGGAAAAAAGGAAGTGGTTTTTTTGATCACAGGGGCACTTTAAGTGAAGGGGAAAGATCATAGTATTGGAACGACCGTACCGGGATGGCGGA
>NC_090895.1:38622616-38630116 GCF_036669925.1 Montipora capricornis | reverse complement strand
TTTATACGAGTATAAACTCCCAGGCCAGGATAAGCCGTGAACGTAGATTTTGTACCATTTATACGGGGTGTTCGCGTGTTATGTAAGCCGCGGCTTATTTTCTCTCGTATAAAGGGCCCTATTGTGTTTGTTAAGTTACCTTTGCTTAATAGTGGTATTTTCGTTGTCAGCTCGAAGTCTCAAGAAAACGAAAACGAAAAACGTCCAAGAAAATACATCATGTAAGACGGCTTCGGACACGCCTGGCCTCGATATGGGAAAGAAACTTGTCAAACGAGCCAGAGTTGAGATTGAACCGCTTCGATTAAAGACTCAGGTCGGTTGATGTAATTCTATGTAAGGTGTCTCTTTGTTTTTTTAAAATAATTTTTGAGTGAAGAGTTGAAAATAGAAAACCAAATTGTTTTGGCCATTCACAGTAGACGCTGATAGAACAAACTTAACAAAATGCATAGACCGAATGCATAAATGGCGGCCAAAAAAAAAAATTCTTTTGTTTATGTGCTAATTAGACTCACTAGACTCGCTCTCAAGCAACATTTCTTTTGTATTTTGTACATGCAAACGAAGCTAGTGAGTCTTAATTAGCACATAAGTAAAAGAATATTTTTTTGGCCGCAATTTATGCATTTGGTCTATAGAATTACGTATATCGCAGGATATACGTTGAGTACGCACGACGAATATTGAGCGCGCTATGACCATATTTGGACATTGTCACAATGTGTTGAATATTAAAATACCATAACTGTTGAACGCGGGAAAGCAAAGGCAAGCAAGTTACAATTAATTTCTAAAAGGAAATTAGTGCCTCCGTATATGATAATAAGCAAGACACTTTCAAACAAACGATAACAATAAGAATAGTTTGTACCCAATGTGTGGGCAGGTGTAAAGTGAAATACGACACCATCATGCGTAATATGAAGCCGATCTCCAAGCGTAAAAATTCTAAACTGAAGGAACTTGTAAACTCCCCATAACTTGATTTTATTTCACCACGAGGTTGACAATGTTTGTATAGATGGTTTGCAGCCAATTTGTAGACAGATGATGTAATTTACAATGATGTAATGTACAATTGCTGGTGGACGAGCAAAAGGATTGGGACTAATCAAAGATCCTTTGTTTTCGTCCTCCAACATGGCTGCGATGACGTCACGTGAAACCTCCTATTCATTTAACAAGTTTGTTATCTTCTTGACACGATAGTTTTTTGTTTCTGCGTTTTCTAATACCACTTATCTTATTTTCTTCGTTCACAGGAAGTTGAAACGCCGAACAGCACCGGCACTCGTAAGTCTTTTACCCTTTTTATTTTAATGACGTGAACACTTACGTCCAGCATTCCAAGTAATGAATGTCAGCGCCATTATGACAAACGTCACGGAGTGTTCTTTTAAGTCTAAGGCCTGGTTTTCACTTGCGACGCAAGTTTAAGTCAAGTGAAGCTATGATCCTCGCAGTTATGAACGCAATTTTAGCAACAGCGTAGAGAAGCCTGAAAATTTTAGGACTTCAACTGGATTTGAACCAGTCATCTCGCGATGCCGGTGCGACGCTCCAACCAACTGAGCAATGAAGCCACTTATTTTGGGTGCTGGTCATTTGTGGGCTCACATTTTCCCGTATTGAATGAATCAACGAACGAAATGATACATAAAATGAATCATATATTGAACTGCGGATGTGAAATCAAGTGAAGCTTTGATCCTCGCAGTTTTAACGTTTTTCTGAAAAACGTTTCTTAATAGTGCAAATAGTAAACCTGTGAAATTCTCACGTCGGCCTGACACCGAAAGCCAGCAACATTCCAATCAAAATTCGAATTCAGAACTGAGGCTTGATTTGAATTTTGCATTATTCATCCGACGAACAGATTATTGAAATGATGACTGAAATCAAATTTGCAATAATGAACTCATTAATCCGCTCGTCAGAGGAACGCTTGAGTTGTTTTGACTGTAATTAATTATTAAGTCTTAAATAATTTGTTAAATATTGATAACAATTAATCAGTTATTCATTAATAATTCATTACTACCAATCGCCGGATGTATACCATATCACGCACATGCGTTTGGATACCCAAGGCAGTACAGTGTACCATTTTCCAGTGAAAGTGGTCACTATTTGATTAAAATACGTATGCGTACAGTTCATTAAAAAGGTTTAACTCTTCATAATTTGGGATTGAATCATTGAGAGTCATAGAAAACTCTTGCCTGTACCAGACACCTCGGGAAAAAAAAAAAACATTCGGCTTACGGCCTCGTGTTTTCGTCTGATTTTCGGTGCGTGGACACCCTGATATAACACGAAGCACAAGCTTTTTTATCTATCACTTCCAAAGTTTACCAGGAAAAAGCTTAAGGAACTATTTCGAAGCATAACGATTCTTTGTATGCCATTTAGTACGCCACTACCAATACGATGCACGATAGAAGTATTAGTGGCATACGGACGAATACACAGCGGTTTTCCTACATTCTGATTGGCTGTATTTTCTATGGCATGGTAAAAGAAGCAAGTACACGGGTTATTTTTACTTTTCTCATTTCATTTACACTGTTCCCTCTTTTTGCAGCCAAGGGAGATAAATCACATCGCGTAAAGACGTACATGCTTGTCACCGCTTATCAAGGCTTTAGGGTTTGTGGTTATCTCTTTTTGATTACTTTAAAGTGCCCCTAACCCCAAAATATTTTTTGCGCTAAAAAGAATCTTTGCACCTGTTGGAAACGCATTGCGGCCATTTTTTTCCTTTTTCTAACAATTCCTGCCTTTGTATAGGCTTCAAACCTTGCGAAAAACCAAGTATCTACTGTTCACGACCGAGTCAGAAGGGGAGTGGGTCTACTCCTGATTTGACGTCACAAACTACTTTGCATGCATGTTTCCAAAGAGGTAATGCAATGTAATGTAAATCAGTTTGTGACGTCAAATCAGGAATAGACCCACTCCCCTTCTGACTCGGTCGTGAACAAAAGATGCTTGGGTTTTCGCAATGCGTTTCGAACAGGTGCAAAGATTCATTTTAGCGAAAAAAATATTTTGGGGATAGGGGCACTTTAACAAAATGCAAGATTGGGGTTGCAGATTTGTATGTGGATGCTCGGGTTGAAACCCTATTGTTACCAAAATTTTTTTTGCTCTCTTCGTGTTAATTTTCTTACTTTATCTTTGTCATGAACTGTGACAATCGATCACAATGCGTGTTGACTCTGTTTTGTTTTGTTATTCCTTCACAGGACTTTAAGCCAGTTGTTCTCGAATCCCGCACTCGAGGAAAGTCTAGGCACTCAAATGAAGGTAAAGCTTGGAAAAAATTGAAGATCGCCGTTTCAGGCTCGAGTTCATTTGAATCTTTTGAAAGAAAACAAAGCTGACAGTCTATTTACGTAATAGGCGGAACAGACACTGTGCAACACAAAGTCGCTTCCTTGTCTCGTCCGTACTACCATGGACACTGTATTCCACCAGTCTGAAGATGACTTCCGCTCTGGTTATCGAAACTTCAGTCACAAACAATACTGTCCTTCTCAGGACTACACTCACTCGAATCACAAGACGCTTTGTCTTAGTATAACATGCAAATCCAATTGATCAAAACAGACGCAGTTAAACGTGCTGTGCATGCTAATGACTTAAACGGACTCCACCAGTGTTGTACAAAGAAAGTGACAAAATTGCTTAGACAAAAGACTGCGTCAGGTTATAATTACAGTTGAGACCAGATAAAAGTGCTTTACTTTAACTCTCGAAGATCACAATCACTTCAGCTTGCGTTGCGTGTTTCCAATGGAATCGTTTAAGCATGGTTTTCACTAGTGACTCAAGCACATGCGCAGGCATAAGTAGCTTATGCTTAGTGAAAACAATCGGTTGCCGTTCGCGTCTCAAAGACGTCGCGTGCTGAAGCTCCCTAATAACAGTCTAAAAACTGCACTCTCCGGAAACCAAAAAAAGAGAAGATTTTAAGATAAAGTGAACGGTTTTTCGAAAAAGAGGTACTACTGTACTTACTAACTCAGGGGCCTGTTTCGGGTGTTACAGTTCCCTTGTATCTCAAGAACGACGAGGATTTAAGTCGTCATCTTTCTTTTTGTTACCTTGAAAATATGTTAAAAGATTGGCTTTCCAATTCAAGCCGTTTGCAGTTTCACAGATGGTTTTTCGGGCCGTAACGTTTTCGGGACTTTCGAGAAACGGGCCCCAGCTCTTGATCCTCACTAAAACTCAAAACGTCACTGATCTTTTTAGGGCCGCAAGAGGAGAGTCCCAAGGCCCCAGAATTCCCTTTACTTGTGGTTGAAAGCGTGAATTCAAAGACGGTAAAGAACAGCGTTATTGCCGAAAACGAAGAGGTGCAACATTTTGTGGAGAATTGTTTGAAGGCGAGAGGAAAGTGGCAGGTTGATGAAACAAAAGTTGAGGTACTGATTTCATATAAATTATTTGCCTGCAAAATGAATTTCTTTGTCTTGTTTCTCATTGTTTATGTATTGCTGGGTCTTGGGGAAGAGACAATTATAAATTTGTGGAATTGTGGAACCCCCCTCCTGGATGTGCATCGGACGGAAGACCAAACAAGCCGTATGCAAATTGATAGCGTTTTCGGTAGTCCCTTGCTTATTGGATTTCATACTTTAATAGAGCGCGTTTCAATCGAGTGTCGTAAAGCCAAAACCAAAGTAGTTACTTTGGCCAATCAAAAGAACGGAGGCAATCCAGTAAACCAATCAAAACTCGAAGTAATTACACGCAGCCGACACAAAGCGCGGCAAAATGTGCACGCGCAAGCCACGATTGATTTTGGCTTCACTTCTGCTTGGTTGAAAAAATGGCGCGAGAACTTTGAACCAATCACTGAGTGAAGTAATGCAAAACCAAAGCAATTCGCTAATTGCTTTCGACACTCAATTGGAAACCGCTCAGAAAAAGCGGCTATTGGACTTGTAACTGAAGCATATTATTAACAATTCGTCCTTGTCTGATGTTAATCGCAAATATTGTCTTTGTTTTTGTTTGTAGGAAGGAAATGATGAAGATATTCTTAAAGGTACTACACAGTGTTTTATACTGTTTAACACAAGTCGTTTGCGATGTGTCTATTTTTTTTTTCCATTTTGAACGCGTTTTCTTCCTGTATTACCCCGATTTCAGATGCCAGGAAGCTTAATGTTAATCGAACCACAGGTGAAACAATCCTACACAAAGCGGCCAGACTTGGATATCACGTGAGTATTTTTATCATTTTTACTATGTCTTACCGTCTACCAACGATCGCTTTCATCTCTCGTAAAATATTGAATCCTTAAGAGGTCTTCACTTCTTCACTGTTTTGGTAGATATATTTATTTTCCACTATATCGATGTAAGTTAAACACAGAGTCGATAAAAGGAAAAGAAACGGTCAAAAAATAGTAGAACTAACACCATATATGCATTAAGGATTACAAAAATTATCAAATAGTGGAAACAATGGAGGAAAGAAAAAACACACATCGAGTAAGTATACAACATTATAAGTAATTAGACTAGTTTACCTAAATGGTAGGAGTGCTGCTGAGGGGTAGGGAGATGTTCAATTATGCTTGCGGTAATTTAACGACTGTTCGTGCGTGGAATTGACGGGTGATTTTATTACTTTGTTCTAAGAACAAAATAGTTTTCGCTGCCGTTTTTGGACTCAAGACTTTTTTTCTTTTTACTGGGTTGCCATAGGCAATCCAGTTAGAAAATGCGTTTGCTTTTTTTTTTCCGTGTCATGAAAAGTCTTGCCTGTCACTCCCCTGTTAAGTGGTGTCTTTGTGCATAGAGTCTTCTGTGCGTATTTTGTGTGGTTTAAGGGGCCTGGCGTAATGTGTAGATTTCTCTGGTGCACACAGGAGAACATTTAATTAACCTGCAATGGCGTCAAAACTCATTGTAACGCGCATGGCGTTATAGTGCATCGTTAAACAAAATATACCCTTATGGAGCTCAAGAATGGACGAGTAATGGACTTCGACAACAATCTTTTGCCCGTCGAGCCGAAATCAAAGTGAGCTGTATTTCTAATATTTTGCCAAATGTGCTGTTATGTACGACACTGAAACCAAATGAAAAATTCTCTGGTAACTCAGTATGGGTTCAACAAAGACAGAGAAGGAATCCATAAAGAGATCTCGCTATTTGTATTTACTTGTTCTCAACTCTGCACAGTCTTCCGGTAACAATTGGCGTCAATTCAGTGGCGTCGAAAGTCATTGTAACGCGAGTGGCGTTTTAGTGGATCTTTAAACAAAATATACCCTCATGGAGCTCACGAATAGAACGTCAATTGGATGAACAAGACAGCGCTGAAAAAAAATATCTGGATTTTAAGCGACGAGTAATGGTCTTCGACAACAATTTCATTTTTCGCCGTTGGATCTCAAGTGAGCTTTGTTTCTAATATTTTACTAATTGGTGTTATATAAAACACTGAACTCAAATGGCAAATTTTTTTTGTGGATTTAACAAACATTGAGGGAACCGAATGAATGCATCACAGTGTTTACTCAAGTCGCATCTTAGTTTTCTGGCAATTTACATTAGCCGGTATTTTGTACTAAACTCTGCAAAGGTAAGAAAAAAATGGAAATGTGACAGTGAAGAATTATTTCAATGAAAACTTGTTGTCTCTTTTTTGCTTCATTATTTATGGTCAAGGTTCTTTCGAAAAGGGTTTGATGTGAAGTGTCAGAAATTTATTTAATTGCATATGCGTTATGACACGGATTGTCTCTCCTGTTTGCACGCACGCAATTGAAATAGGAAGGATTTTTTGCCTCTAACAGCAACTATGTTGTTTGTTTCAATAAAGTTTTCGCTGGAAAAGGATTTTGCGATATTTCCAGCCTTTGTTAATTTTAGTATCATGTTGTTTAATTTTCGATCTTAACAAATTTGCATACCTGGGTTGAAATGTGATACGGGAGGATTTTTGTGGTAGTGCTCTGTTCACGAAAAGAAACAGGTGTGTTGGAAGCGTGCTTGAGTTTCAACAAAATGAGCCCCAAAATCAGCAAAAAATTGTGACGCTAATGAATAATTAAGTGGTGATAAATAATCTCGTCTTGGAGAGTAAATTTGCAGACACAATGGTCAACCTCAAGAGTTGGGCGATTGTGATCTTTGTTTTGAATTCGCACATTTCTTGTCAAACTTTATAACACTTGAAAGAAAAAGAAAACTAACAAAAACAAAAACCTTGTATCTTGCCATCGTTTGATCTATGACACAGATGCTTCACTGTTTCGCGAGTAAACACGCCGCGGTAACTTGATCACAGCGCCCGCTGAATTCGATGTCACTTTCGATTTTGCGATTTGCCCGTGCAGCCAAAAGTAAAATAACAAAATTGATCGTAGCAAAAATCCCCCAAACTTTTTGTCGCTGATCGTAACTTTTTATATTCGCAGTTCCAAATTAATGTTGTTTTCATGTCGTAAATTTTATTGCTGATGGCAAAAT
>NC_090895.1:38602616-38617616 GCF_036669925.1 Montipora capricornis | reverse complement strand
TGAACCGTGTGTTAAATAGGGCTGTTCAAAACAGAGTCCTCATCTTTTGATGTTTCTAGGTTTTCGTTTTTTGACAGCCTCATCATCGTCATCAATGTCATCGTCGTCATCATTATCATCGTCATCGTTATCATTATCGTCCGTTATCATTATCTTCGTTGTCAACATCATCATCATCACAATCGTTAGTATTGTCATCATTGTTATCGTCTTCGTCATCATCTCTTTCATCATCGTCTTCGTCATTGTCCTCATCAATAGTGTTATCATCATCATCGTCATTTTTGTCATCACATCACTGTTGTCATCATCATCATCGTCACAATCGTTAGAATTGTCATCATTGTTATCATCATCTCTATTATTATCGCCATCGTCTTCATCATTAGTGTCATCATCATCATCGCTATTTTTGTCATCACATCACTATTGCCATCATCATCATCATCATCATCAATGTGATCGTCATTATCTCCATCATCATCGTCATCATCATCAATGTGATCGTCATTATCTCCATCATCATCATCATCATCACAATCGTTAGAATTGTCATCATTGTTATCATCCTGGCCCGGGTTGATCGAAATATGGTTAGCGCTAACCAGCGCTAACTACCGTGGATACCTATAGGTTTTGACAGCTCTTAACCAACGGTTACCTCTAATCAGGCTTCGAGAAACCGGCCCCTGGTCATCATCTCTATCATCATCGTCGTCGTCGTCGTCTTCATCATTATTATTATTATAATTATTATTATTATTATTATTATCATCATCGTCGTTATTTTTGTCATCACTCTTGTCATCATCATCATCAAGGTCATCGTCATCATTTTTATCATCCTCGTCATCATGAGGTCTATCATCATCATCATCGTCATCATTATTTTTATAGTCATTTTGGTCGTTGTCATGCGATGGCATATCGGATTTGCATTGTAATATTTAGCGGGACACAATTTGTACATGTACTGAAATCACCAAGTGTCAAAATTACCTTTGTCCGCGTCAGCGTTTATTAAAGGGTAAAGGAGCGACAGCATTAAGTATTCTAACCGCACAAACTCTCTCGTAAGGTTTCGTCTCAAAAAGTAACTTCGCTTATATGCCGATTTTCCAGGAAACAGTCCATCATCACATTCACCAAGGTATCGATCCAAATGCTAAGGACAACGCAGGCTGGACTCCGCTACACGAGGCGTGTTCGAGAGGAAAGACTGAAGTGGTGAAGGTTCTGACAAAGTACGGTGCTGATGTGAACGCCTGTTCAAATGATGGGATAAGGTAAATCTGCTAGAGTGATAACCTTGGGTGGTTCTGCGACTGAACACATGCGCAGTGGCGATAGACCACTTTCATAAATGGCGACCGATTTGATATTGTATTGTATTTATCTTAATTGGACCTACTGGCCTCATTTTGGTTAACATATTTTTTTGAATTTTGCGCATTGCAGCGAGGCTAGAAAGGATTATCAGTAATAAAACAAAAGAATATTTTATCGGGCCGCCATTATGAAAAAGGTCTATAACACCTATAACACTTGCCTCACACCAATGTGTCTCTGGGTCGATTCTCGCACGCAACTATGCTTCAAGAGATTTTCCTCCGGGTACTCCCGTTTGTCCCTCTAAGATTCTAAGAGCGAAGCATTCTTCCTGTGTTGCCGTGAACCATTGTCGATAAGAAATAAGATTCTGTGCGATTCTTAGAGATTTTCACGGTCGCCAGTCCTTAACACCAGCGCGTTATTCCGCAGCATACTTCGGAGCGAACACGCAGCACTATGTCATTGTTTCATGATGGCTTTGGTGCGATTCTTATTTAGGGTGGACAGTAATACATGTATAATGCTTTTTCTTCTCCTCTTCAGGCCTATTCACGATGCTGCGGAAGGTGGTCATGTAGATAATCTAAGACTCTTACTGTCTTACGGTGCAGACCCACTGCTTGCGACGTATTCTGGAAACAGTGCACTCAGTTGTTCCAAAGAACCCAACTCAAGGTCTTTTTTGGAAGGTGCGTGGCGCGTGACATGCTCAGAAGCATGATGAATACAGTATGGGTTATTGACTGTCTCATTGACAGACTCAAGTGACTGTACGACCGACTGACTAACTGATGGTAAAATGCGTGGCTGACTGAGTGACTGGCAGACAAACTGACCGGCTTTTGACTGAATAACTGTCTGACTGACTTTTGACTGAGTGGCTGTCTGACTGACGGGCTGACAAACAAAATGACCAGCTGACTGACTACAGGCTGGCCCAACAACGTGACCGACAGACAGCCTGGCTGACTGCCTGCTTGATTGACTGGATGTGTAATAGAATTACTTTACCGACTGACTGCGTGCTCGCTTGCCTTTTGACTGAATAGCACTTTACGGTGGTTGTTCAGTATTAGACTGCTCATCCTGTACTGCGCATATGATGTGTCAATATTTATAAATTTCTCAAATTTGCAACTTTGTAAATGTGGCGTAAGGGACTGTGCAATAATTATCAGGAAGGGGGGGTCCTAAAATGAGCTTCACCAAAGGAAAAATTAGATAGGTCCCCCCCTCCAGCAGCGTCAAGATTAGCTGTGACCCCCCCTCACGTTCTCTCAAAATTATTTTGTGCCCCCCCCCCCCCCCCCCTCTCTAACCCGTACCTTAAGATATTGAAAAACTTGAGAACAGATACCAATATGTTTTATCCGACAACCCTGCTTGTGCAGGAAGGTTTCTCCGAGAGGATTACAAGCCAGCTCCCCATGATGACAGCAACATCAGACGTTGCAAACAAGAGGCAAATGATATCCAGGACAAGCTTAATGCTGTCGTAACCAAGTTAGAAAAACACTGAAGACTGGCCTCAGCTGTTTACACAATTTTAATGCTGAACAACGTCATTCAATAAAGTCTCAAGTCGGTTTAAACGTTCTGCATCTTGTAGAAGACCTGGATAGGGTGATAGCTAAATATAAAGCGACATTTCCTATTGGTGCCAAATCTAAAGCATCCAAATCAAGAAAAAAGAAGGAACAGAAGAAAAAAAGGGAGGAGAAGAGGATTGCTGCCTCAGAAAGCCGTAGGACCCGAACCTGTATAATTTTTCGGTCTTTGGGAGGTGAACCCATTGATGACAACTATGAAACAGAAGTATGTGGCATTCCTCAGCTAGAAACTGTAGACCTAGAAACCCTCTCGCTGTTTAAATCAAGAACAGACCTGGCATGTCTGCGGGACCTCTTAAATGCCAAATGTTTTATTGGCAAAGCTCACAACGTGGTTTGTGACTTCTGTGCATGAGAGATTGTTTCAATCTATCATATGTTGACATTCTAAATAAGTTAAAGCATGTGTTTATCTTGATGCAATATTTAGACATTATGGATAGTCAAAGGCGTGGCATCTGTCTATTTGGAAAATGTTTATTTATTCGTTATCGAATTTGTGAAATTTAATTAAGACCCCCCCTCAACTTACTTGAGAAATCTAATGTAGAGCCCCCCCCTCCTTTCCATTATTTTAACTTAAGGCCCCCCCCCCTCTGGTTTTAGGGCCCCCCCCTCCTGATAATTATTGCACAGTCCCTAAGTCGATCATACATGCTGGAACAGTTCTCAAAACACATGAGAGAAGTTGTTACTTACCCATAACTCTTTGCGAATAAGCGCGCGCATTCCGAGAACATGGCAAATTTTGTTGTTTCGATCTACGATAATCGAGATAGACAGGTACGATGGTGTTGTACTGTTAAACGAGCACGGTGACCTGTATTCTTATTGCATAATTTTGTTGTACAAATTATCCTCTTTAAATAAAATTTAAAAAAAAAAAATTATCGGAAGGAAAAAAAGATATAGCTAAAAACGTACACAGAGCCCCTTCCCAGGGATGTAAATTATGATCTTGAAAACAACGACTCGAGAAGCGTTTTGAGTCGATGTTGTTTTAAGTTGAGTGATTTTTCCATTAACTATATAAGACAGTGTTCCATATGTTCTAGACTTTCTACCTATCAGGTGTTTTTTCAAGTGTTTCTTTAAAAACCCTCTAGTGCAGCTACCGCAAAATGTACCGTGAGCCGATGAAATAACGCGCGTGTTTAGTATCAGTACAGGCATCAATGGGGTAAGATTGGCCCATTATATGTCTTAAGCAAGCACGGTGACATGTCTTTTTTATTGTAGTTCTAAAAAAAGGGGATTAGTAGGGAACATTCAGGGGAAGTTTCAAGAAAATCATTCGACAACTTTTTTTTTCTGAGCAATCACCTTAACTGGTGCCTGTTAGTGTAGACTATAGACTATTGTAGTCATGGTGTTGATTTTTACGAGGCTTAATATTTAGACATCATTTTTGAAAACCACCGCCTATTAGTGACACATATAACGCTCCCCTTTGGTAATCCTTTTGCGTTTGTCATCGAGCTCTTTATAATCTTTGATTTTGTACAGGTTTTTTAGAAGATATGGATTTGAAGACCTTCCCGACAACTACAAGTGACTGCGAGGTGCTTACACGTTGTTCTTAAAGATCATTTGACGACTTAGGTTTGTTTTTATCGTCGGATTTTGCCACAGGAATGTCTGATCTTTTTTCTTCTTTTCAGGGATGCTGGGAGTTTAGAGGATCTTCATCTTTCTTGGGTAAGCTAGAAACTGCGCGTTTTTATAACGGTTAAAACACAAAGACCCACCGTTAAAGGCTGGGTGCCTCAGCCACATGCAGATGATTTGCTCTGTGATAAATTGTGCTAGAAAAAAAGCGCGTAATGGCAATGCGTTCGAAATATGTTTTTTTTTAATCTGTGGTTGGTTCTTTTTTTTAAAATCCCCCGTCCCTTTTTCTCGCGCTGGAAATATCTTTTAGAGGTTCCGTCTTTGTCGTGCTGCTTGTTGATCACGGTCATAATCATTTGTGCGGAAAGTGGCTATGTCACGCAAAATGATGTAATTTTATGACAACCAAAAAGTAGAATAAAACATTGCAATAACCTCTTAAAACTGTTGAACAATATAAAAGAACTGATGCAAAAAAAGGAAATAGAAGCATGGGTGGACACAAATGGATAAGATTGAAACGGATTGCATTTGGGTAATTTTGAAAAGAGTCTGAGCGACGTTTTTCAAGTTTATGACAGATCGCCTGGATAAAGGTCGTTTTTGCTTTGAATTATCTTGTTTGATGTAACGATAATTCTATCCGTAAAGGAATTTGACATTACCATTTTCGAGTTTTAAACTCGTGATTAACTAAAGATTTCCCCTAAACACCCTAAAACAGCGCGACATCACCCCTTAAAATGAATTTTGTTAAAAAAGCAGAACGTGAAGCGATCGCATTTATCGTGCACCTTTGGGTTTAAAAGCTGTGGGAGAGATTTTGCATCGCGTTAACGACAAGCGGAAAACATCAAGTTGAAATTTGCTTTGCTCATAGAATTTAGCTTGATTTTCGTTCGTTTTGATGCCAGTTGGTCACAGATATCGAGCCATTTCTCAAAAGAGAGAGACGTTTCACGTCAACGCAATGCTTACTTTCTATCAATTCGTAACCGACGCTGTCTACATTTCTTGAAGTGTGTGTATTTGCCCGATGTTTAAGCCGTAAACTACTCAACTTTGAGTACGATCGAATATCCCATATACCAAGCTATTGGGTCATTCTGTATTGTAATGACACACGAGCCTCGGTTTAGGTTCATTTCTTTAGTAACAGCTGTTGAATTGCTTGTCAACCCGACTACTGCATCTTTTCTTTTTCTGGTTGTCACGCTGGAAGGCGTGCCTTGATACCACTCGTTCTTTGCTTTGACAATGGCAGATGTTTTTACAGTTACCGCAAAGCTCTTTACCAACTACAAGTCACTGGACTGTTATAGGGTGCAACTCTATTGTATTAAGGAGTAGGCTTCATTGTTTCCGTTGCATATTTTTTGTGCTTATTGTTTCCTGAACCAATCACGAGAGACTTTGTAAGAGTTACGTCCTGGCTAATTTTTAGGCTGGTCACGCAGGAATGCGTGACGAATGCGTGGGGATGAGCAACTTCTCGCTCTTTAAGTTTGCTTTTTATAAGGGCATTCGACTGAATTATTTATCCCAGCAGCTTATTGGAGTGATTCTTCGTCTTGCGCAGTGCAAAATCGTTCCGTAAAGTAGAGACGTCGATTTAACGATAATAACGATATCATTGGTATAACGAACGAATTTCTTGACATAACTTACAGTGAAATGCATAGAACCTCTTTCCAAGGAAACCCCGATATAACGAACTACCCTTTCCTTGTAGCTTGCGAAGTTTGTTTCTGAAGAAACTGTCGGACAGCGTCAAGGGGCCTCTCTGCAATTTAACCCAATGACTCCTATGAATGGAACTTAATAGATTTCACAAATTTGTAGTTTCTAAAGAAACTGTGGTGCTGTGTCGGTTGGAGAGTGAAACTGGAAAATTTGGTTTTATCAAACGTGTTGATAAAGGTCGAAGTACCACCGCGAACGATTTGGAAAAGTGACGTTTCGAACGTTAGCCCTTCGTCAGAGCGAATAGAGGAATTGTGGGTGTTGTTGGTTTTTATGCGGGTGTGGGGGAGCTTTGCTTTTGGTGGAAATATGGTAACATGAATTTGTGAATAAATTAATGGAATGAGAGGCGTTCATTGATTCCGTGAGGATAGAGTGTACCTAGTTACAAGATGAATTTTTATTCCAGAAACTTACGGCTTTTTGTGTTTCCGTGTGTAAAGATAGGCCACAAATTGTCATGTTGTGGTGGGAGTGATTGGGAAGATTAAAATGGCGCACAACTGGTTTTGATGCGTCTGTGTCGTTTTTTTCTACATCTGGTAGGTGTTCGCGAAAGCGGTCCCTCAATCGTCTCCCTGTTTTGCCTATATAGGTCTTCTTACATAGTGTGCAGGTTATGCAATAGGTGACATTTGCGGAGATGCATGTAAAGTGGTCAGAGATTTTAAAGGATCGGTTTGATCCTGAGACTGATGCTAGAAATAAAAGGACAAGTTTTGCATCGTGTGCGTGCACATTTGAAAGTTCCCGGTTGGTTGTCAGACTTGAGTGCGCTCCTAACTACAAAGTTAATTATGTTTTTGTCGCGTTTGAATGAAATGAGTGGTGGTAGAGGAAACAAATGTTAAGTTTCGGGATCATTGCGGAGAATTATGAAGTTTTTTAGAATGACATTTTTGACTGCATGGTTTTGTGGATGGTAGGTGAGGGTGAATGGAATTCTGTTGGTTTCTTCGTTCTGTGACGTTTGTAGTGCGGTTTCTCCATCGATTTCTTGGGCGCGGTGTTTGCCTGTGGTGACAGTCAGGGTAGCCACGTTTTTTGAAAAACTGGCACATTTCCTCGCACTTGCTGTGAAAGTCGGACTCGTCAGTACAGAGGCGCCTATTGAGAGAATAGGATGGCGTTTTTTACGTGTTGTGGATGAGAGGACGAATGCAGCAAGTAGTTATGGGAATCTGTTGGTTCGTAGTGTACGCTTGTTGATAAATTGTTGCCGTTGACTTATGAGAGCAGTCCATTCTCCTTTAGAAAGGTTGGAAAGTTTGGTGTTGCGATTGAAGTTTAGTTTATGAACATCATGGCGGCATTTTTTGATGAAAAAGTCTATCGATGCGAATTAGCCTTCTGGCGGAGTCCAGCGTTTCAAAAACGTCTTTTTCTGTAGTGTCGGACTGGTCTTCTTTTTCATGGAAAAATGCTTTTTAATAGATTTTACTGTGTCTAACGCCAGATGATTTTACTCGTCAATGCGAGGCAATCAATGGGTTAACAATCCCTACATCCACTCAAAAACTGTGTTCTGTATAATTCGATCTGAAGAAGCGCTCGAAACCTCTCTATGGCACCAAGTGCTCTTTGGCGTTACAAAGCTTTTGCTTTCATGTCCAAATTGAGCACTCTACTAGGATGAGTCATTGCCGCTAGCAATTGCGCATGCTTACTAGCTCGCTAGTTTGAGCATTCTGGCATTGCTTAGATGTACCACATGTGTGGGACATTTGGGGTGGCTTTTAAAGCTTAACCTCCTTTCAAACCAGACTAGACCCTCCGTGAGGGTACACTGGGTTGCCTGTGGTACGTGCAGCGTTCCACGCAATTTTTTTCAAGTTGGAGGGGAGGGGGGGGGGTGACCCAGAAGTCGTACCAGAAGTCGTACCAGAAGTCATACCAGCAGAGGCCCTTTGGCTCACAGGTCTTAACACGTTCGTGCGACGAAACAGATCCTTTTGTGAGGTTAAAAACCTGGCGACCGGCCTATTAATTAATCATTTGTCAGAAAGAAGAAATTCCTGTCCTCTTTAAAAAAAATTGACACGCATTGCTTACGTGTGGTAGTGAAGTAACACAGCGATTTATTCCATAATGTCAACTGAACTGTGTGTTGTCTTCCAGGAGCTTCAAGTTGTCCTTGCGTAATATGTAGCTCTAACAGTGCACGATATTGTTTTGGTATTGTGTATCATTGTAGTGAAATGGTAGAAGTCTTGGGTAAATAGCCTGAGAAGACATGTGGTTACTAGCAAAGTACTGAGCCCAGAAAGATTGAAGAAAATAAATGGGAAGTGAAAAACATTGTCTTCTGGGATGACATGTTGACCGTTGTCTTTGCGTAATATGTAGGTCTAACAGTACACGATATTGTTTTGGTATTGTCTATCATTGTAGCGCCATGGTATAAGTCTTAGATAAATAGCCCCTTGAGAAGACATGTGGTTACTAGCAAAGTACTGAACCCAGAGAGACTGAAGAAAATAAAAGGGAATCGAGAAACATTGGCTTCTGGGCTGACATGTTGATCATGCAACTTCTTTCCACCACAAGTGTAAGCGTGCACTGACAGCATCTGACAGCATCTGAAAGCTTTGTAAACAACAGTTGAAAGCTGAAGTAATTCCTATTCGGCGGGGTTAGTATCTGGATGGGCGACCTAAGAAATATACCACTCAGTAACAGAAGCATAGGACCGAAAATTCTATTTTAATGCTATCAAATGCGAACCAAGCAAGATACAGATTTTGTTAGCTTGCTTTATCCAAAACAAATATTGATGTAAAAGTAAATAAATATGGATACACAGTTTTTAAGAAGAGCAGAAGGAAGTTTCAGGACGGTCGATCGAGCATAAAATATTTTGCCATCGGTAATAAAATCTACGACATGAAAACAACATTTATTTTGAACCACGAATATAAAAAGTTACCATCAGCGAAAAACAGTTTGGGAGATTTTAGTTGTTTTGTTGTAATTGTACAAGTTTGGCTGCACCGAGTAAATCGCACATCGAATTCAGCGAGCGCAGTGATCAAGTTACCGCGTTATTTTACCGCGGCATGTTTACTCGCGAAACAGTGAAGCATCTGTGTCAAATGATGCCAAGCTACCGGGTTTTTGTTTTTGTTAGTTTTCTTTTTATTTCGATTGTTATAAATTTTGACAAGAAATGTGCGAATTCAACACAAAGATCACAATCGCGCAACTCTCAGAGGTTGACCATTGTTTCTGGAAAATCAAAAATTTACTCTCCAAGACAAGGTTATTTATCACCAGGTAATTCCATCGTTTTGGTAATAGCAGCTACTTTATTATTCATCAGCGTCACAATCTTTTGCCGATTTTGGGGGTCATTTTGTTGAAACTCAAGCACGCTTCCAACAGACCTGTTTATTTTCGTGACTAATGCGTTACCACAAAAATTCTCCCCGTATCACATTTCAACACATGTATGCAAATTTGCTAAGCTCGAAAATTACACAACATGATAAATTTACAAAAGCTAGAAATTTCACAGAAATATTTTCCAGCGAAACATTTATTGAAACAAGCAACATATTTGCTATAAGAGGCAAGAAACCCTTCCTATTTCAGTTGCGTGCGTGCAAGCGAAACAAACAATCACAAAGCATATGCAATTAAATAAATTTCTGACAGTTCACATTCAACCCTTTTCGAAAGAACCTTGACCGTAAATAATAAAGCACAAAAGAGACAACAAGCTTTCATTCAAGTAATTTTTCACTGTCACATTTCCAAATATTTTACACCTTTGCTGAGTTGAGTACAAAATACCGGTAAATGTAAATTGTCAGACAACTAAGATGCGACTTGAGTAAACACTGTGATGCATTCTTGTTGGCGTTCGATTCCTTCAATGTTAATTTGTTAAATCATAGTTAGTAACTATGGTTAAATCCATAAAAAAATTGCTATTTGATTTCCGTGTTTTATATAATACCAAGTTAGTAAAATATTAGAAACAAAGCTCACTTGATATCCAAAGGCGAAAAATGAAATTGTTGTCGAAGACCATTACTCGTCTCTTACAATCCAGATATTTATTTTTCAGCGCTGTCTTGCTCATACAATTGACGATCCATTCTTGAGCTCCATGAGGGTATATTTTGTTTAAAGATCCACTAAAACGCCATTCACGTCAATGACTTATTAGTGAAATTTCCAATTGTTATACTGGAAGACTGTGCAGAGTTGAGAACAGGTAAATACAAATCTGACAAATAGCGAGACAACTGAGATAACAGATCCACTATATGGATTCCTTATCTGTCTTTGTTGAACCCACACTGAGTTACCAGAGAACTGTTCATTTGGTTTGAGTGTTGTACAAAACACTACGCTTGGCAAAATGTTAGGAAGACTGCTCACTTTGATTACGGCTCGACGGGCGACAGATTGTTGTCGAAGTCCATTACTCGTCGCTTCTAACATTCGACCGCCTGTCCTGTCCAGTATCCAATTCGCTTGCCATTATTGAGCTTCATTAGGGTACATTTTGTTCAAAGATCCCCTAAAACGCCATTCGCGTTACATGACTTTCGACGCCATTGCCGGTTAAGTTAATCGTTCTACTGTGTCCACCAGAGAAATCTACGCATTTCCCACTACCCTCTCGATCCTAAGAAAATACGCGTAGAAGGCTCTATGCACAAAGACACCACTTAGCAGGGGAGTGACAGGCAGGACTTTTACCGACACGGAAAAAAATAAAAAAAAAAAAAGAAAACGAAAAATTAAAAAACGACGAAATTAAAGACAGATTCCGACTGGGTTGGCAACCCAGTAATAAGGTCCAGAAGGCCGAAACAGTACTGTCTGCAGTTACTATGTATGTATAATTTGCATGAACATAAGATGGGGT
Organism: Montipora capricornis; assembly: GCF_036669925.1. Taxonomy (NCBI): domain Eukaryota; kingdom Metazoa; phylum Cnidaria; class Anthozoa; order Scleractinia; family Acroporidae; genus Montipora; species Montipora capricornis. The sequence continues at coordinate 38,606,441 of NC_090895.1, read as the reverse complement.
GAACTGTTCTAGTGTAATCGAAAGTGCCGTTATTGTACTTTTCGCTCGTTCGGGCTTGTTCAGCAATACTGTACAAGATAATAAATACTTGGAATAAAAATACGTAAAATTAATCTGGACGTTTGTATGTAACAAACAATGGAAAAATAAATAAATACAAATGATAGATAATTATCGTAAAACAAAGCTAAAGGTAAAATACAGGTTAAAAATAGACTATAAAATATAAAGCCATAATAGGTAGCTAAATGGGTGTTGATTGAGACGATAACTAAGCTAAAAATAAAAACTAAAAACTAAGTCCTATGGTTAATAATTAAGAATGACGCTGAGAGGCTGGCTTGATGTTAATTATAGCGAATCCTATTTTTCGAATTGAACTCTGATCTTTTGTTCAAACCAAATAGTGCGAGGGTGCAGAGTTGATCGTGGTTTCCTTGTTTGTCTCGACTGTAATTGAGAAATTTCTTATGGCGAGCTTCGATTTAATTTAATGTTCTTGTTTCCCTCCGTAGATGAATCCCCTGATCACACTTCTGGTATATTTGAGGGCGTTCCAGTCGGCAACAGCTCTCTGCAGGGAGAGTTTGAAATGTGTGATCGACCGCATCTTCCAACCTACAACCTTCCCGTGATGACTGGTGAAGACTCGACTTCCGGGTAACTATGATCTTCGCATGAAAGAATAAATTATCTCTTTGACCTCTCACTGGCTGTAAAATCTCGACTTTTGTAGTTACATGATTAAAATAATGTGGAAACCTGGAAAGTTACGGAATTTGGGAATTTAAATTTCCAGGCCTTGAAAGTTATGGAATGTGAATGTTTGCCATGGAAACTCATGGACATTAATACTTTCTATGCAAAAGAAAAGAAGAGTTTTTGTTTTGGACAGTAAAAGGAACAAAGAAAAGAAGTAGTCCATGAAAGTTCTCTTAGAAGGAAACGTTTCTTTGGCAATCATTGTGAAATGCTCTGCTATCCTATAGTATACGTGATTTTTTGGGCCTTTTTATTTTTATTGTAGTCTAGTTTTCTATATTTTGGGGGCGTTTTTAATAAAACAATTATTCCACTCGCGCTTGTTGGATATGAGATGATTATAGCCAACTCGGCGCTACGTTGGCTATCTATCATCTCATATCCATCGCGCGCTCATGGAATAATTGTTAAATACTACACTATACTATACTTTACTATGTTCTTTTGTACCTAATGTACTTTACTTTCCAAACTACACCACACTGCAAGTTTCAGAAAACCACTACCGTAAATTCTCTATTAAGCCCCCACCCCACCCTCCCGTTATTTTTCTTAACCAAATCAATAAAAGATTCACTGTATTACGTAATTTATCACGACAGTAACACTTCATGTGGAGTGATCCGGTATGGTTTATTCATGTGCTGGAAGTTCGGATTTGGTTCCCACAAGTGAATAAAAAATGTTGCAAATAACTTGTACAATGCGTATAATATCATTCAAATCTCCATAGTAGACAGTCATAGAGCACTTTATGTGTCATAAATAGCGACCGATGTAATACTCTATTGTATTTATGTTAATTTGACCTACTTGCCTCATTTTGGTTAACATATTCTTTTGAAATTTTCGCGTTGCAGCGAGGCTAGAAAGGCTTATTAGCATTAAACCAAAAGAGCATTTTATTGGGCCGCCATTATGAAAAAGGTCTATTGCCCTGGTCCAAAACAGGAAATAGGGACCCGTAACTCTTCATCTTTTTTTTTTTTTTTTTTTTTTTTGCTACCAGTAATGCGTTTCGCAAAGTTAAATAAGAGCCCCCTCTTCCCCCCCCCCTCCCACCCTCAAACGCGTTCGAAAAAAATAAGCCCCCCGGGGGACATAATAGAGGATTTACGGCGTCTACGTATCTATGACACTGCCCCATACCGTACCATACATACCACGTTACTATACTTTTTCTCCTTCTCAATCCATTCATCCATTCATTCATCCATCCATCCGTTAGTCAATAGACCTTATTCTTGTCCTCATAATTAGAATGGACTGAGCCTTGCGATTGAGGCACATACAGGGCAAACAATTTGCATTCGATAATTTGCCACTCTTCGGCCTCAATCCTTTCCTCGTGGCAATGCATGCAACCGTAAGAGTACAGTTTGGCCTATTGAAGGTCCTGGAAATTACAAAAGAGTCCTTTGACAGTGTGGTCTAGAAAGTGGTGTAATTTTAAAATCTTGAAAAAAAAATTGACCCATTTTTTTTGTTCATTTCGGCGACGACCTAACGAAAGCAGTGGACCTGTTCTTTTGTTTCTTGTAACTTTATTTTCTTTGCCGTCTCTTTGTAGGCGACGAAATTACGTCCTTCTTTCCGACGTCCTAGAACACCTTAGAATTGGTAGAGGGGCCCTGGTAAAGAAGGCGAAGAAACTTGATATCCGGGAAATGTCCTGGTCTAAGTTCTTAGCGGAAATCGCCGACAGACCCTTATGTATTCCGCCGAAGTATTCCCCTCCGGACTGCACTGCCCAAGAAGGGGTCGCTGAACTTGTTCCGGTTAATTACAACCTTCGACGGTTACTGAACATCAGAGTGGAAAGCGTAATGATGACGTAGACGTAGCCGCTCCTTCCTTTGTTAAAAGGACAGACGTTTGTTCTCTCGTTCACCAAGAAATGGAGTAAAAGCTAAGGTCATTCATTCCCGGTTAAAAGCGGATGACGAGAAGATCTTCAAGTCGGCCCTGTTGTGAGATTCAAGGTTAATTTAAAGAAACCGCGGGATTCACAGCGTCCGGCTTTGAAATATTAAACAGCTAGACCTGCCAAAACACGTTTTTGAGCTCATTAGCTCTAAATGCATTGTTGTGCACGGAGTGACGGAGAAGCTCTTGACAACGAACACCTATGGTCGTCGCGGTTTCTTGTAAAAGAAAGGAGGTCGGCAAGTTTTTGGTCCTGTTCTTTGCGCAGGATTACGCTCCTAATCGAAGAAAAAACGTTAACCATTTTAAGCCTGAGGGACCCTCCATTGACGAGTAAATTCGTCTGGCGGTAGACAGAGTAAAATCTACAAGTGGCCACTGGGAGTTAAAAGGGTTAATCTGGCTTCCTCAGTGTACGGAACGGGAGGATTACGTTGTGATTTGACTCGACCCTAAATTATTGCTCTTTGGTCACGAGAAGTTACCGATGTTGACTGCAAAACGTTTAGTTGTATTTTCCACCGTTTTCTTGTTAGCGAGCAGTTGCGGTATGTTCCGGTGGCAAGTTTCACTCCATGTTCTTGTGTTTGACTTTCCTTGATGATTTCAATTTCCCCCATTCTTCCTCCCTCGGGCGTATTGTTTGATTTGTGACTAAGACCCAATTCACACGGTACCGGGGGAATTTTCTACCAGTTCAAAATTTGTGCATTTAGGGGTTCCGTTCACACGGAACCACGCCAAACGTACGTAAATTTAGACGCCTCGCCGTTGGAAAATTTCAACGCCTAAATCGGGGACGAATTTTAGCTGGTAAGGTCGAAAAGTTAGCCCGTCCACTGTGAACACCTTGACTGTTTAAATTTTTGCACGGCAAACGCGTGGTTGCATGAATGCGTGGTAACTCAGCATCTGTTGTTAGCCTTTCTCTTTCTTGACTCCATTTTGGATTTCGTAAAGTAGTGCTCTGCGCATGGTCAGATGGTAAAACCTCTGACAAAGCTCAAACTTTACTAAGGTTCGTCAGTTCCGTGTGAAGAGAGCGAAAATATTGCACGGTCCCGTGCGAACAAAATGGCCGGTGAAATTTTTCAACCGGTAGAAAATTCGTCCGGCACCGTGTGAATCGAGCCTAAG
>NC_090895.1:38557616-38595116 GCF_036669925.1 Montipora capricornis | reverse complement strand
TATCCTTTATTTATCCTTGGGTTAAATGAGTTTGGTTAGACCTCCAGCAACAATCATGCCAATTTGCCAAGAAATAAATCGTGAAAATAAATAAATAAATAAATAACCAATAAAAGATATTTACAAGAAATAAAACCTTTCAATCACTTAAGTATAGAATGTAGCCAATTACAATATATAGATTAAAATCAGTGGACCGATTTGGCTAACTCAATGTTGTACCCAATTCAACTGTCTCGGAGTTAAGGTTCTTTGTGTGTTGCATTTGCGTGATAATGTAGCATGCACACTTAAATCATATGGAAATACTTGGAACAAAAGGTTTTATTCCTAAGGGATTTGAATTGGGTACAACATTGAGTTAGTGTAGCCAAATCAGTCCATAGGGTTTAAGATTACAATTGAAAGTAACAGCTTCATAAAAAAGTGACATTGCATAATAAGCATAATTATTACAATTGTGCATGACTTTGTATGTAACTGTACATGTATTCAAAGTAATTGCTCCAAGCGACGGCTTATAAGTGAATTTACCGATTGCAATCCATAGCGAGTGGTATTTAATTTATAGCTCTACATGTAGGTTGCTGAAGCTTTTTTATCCATTTTTATCCCTAAGGGTATAAGCTTAAAAAGGTCCCCTGCATGAAACTTAACACTCAGGTGGATTGTAACTTATTTACAGCTTTAAAAACAATGATTATCATGTTCTGGATAGATATCTCTTGGAGTCTGTTACCAATAAAATTATGATCAATAATGATATATGAGTAGTATACTCAGAGGAGCAGTAACTACATGAAGAACAAATAATCCATTTGTGCAACATGAGTTTCTTGCAATCTGATTTCTTTAGTCTGAGAAGAACATCTACATTGTAGCGGCTTTTCTACAATTTTTGAGGATTTGCTTGTAAATTGTTTGTTTAAAATGTTGTCCAAGATTACCCTGGACAATTCAACTTGATCTTGTGGTATAACAAATTGATCCTTCAGTTCAGTATGGTAAACTAAGGACAGCTTCATAATAAGCTTTTGTGACAGAACCAATGCCTTACAGATTAAGGATGGTGCCTATAATTGTTATTGCGAATACATTCTGCATATCTTGAGATACTCGGATTTCCTATGGGTGGTGCCTATTAATACTGGGATATTTTTGCATGGTTCAAAACTATGCGGAGAAAGCAGAACTTAGCGGGTAACCATGCATTTTTCAGAGATAATTAAGCTTCAATTTGACAGGGTACATTGCTTTGTATTTTAGCTTTTGACAAATATTGTTGATTAATTATCTTCGAAAAATGTGTGGTTGCCCCCAATTTTCTCTTTGGATTTCAATAACACTTGTTAAGATCCGCTTTTTCTGCACATTCAGTAAACTACGCAACAATATCTTTGAATATTATTACTAGGCACTGTCCTTAAGGGTTTAATTAAAATGATCTTGTTATTTCAAAAGATCTTGCACACCCACCACAGTTAAGTTCTTACAATTATTAATTTTCATCCCAATGGTTGTTTACTCTTTGTAACCACAGACAGCAGGTTTTCCCTGCCATGCAGGTGTTCATGGATATTACCTCAGTATAACCAAAACACAGGGTCTTAAGTTATTATTCATTGATATCTTGCTTGCTGTGTACTAACATCTGCCTAATAGCTCAGGTATTGGCCTTAAGAGGTTGTATTAATTAATTTAAAAATGGAACTGTTGAGACACTGTAGAGATTATCTCAACTGCTGCATGTGTGGTTAACAGGATAGCTTATATATAGCAATAAAGGAACCCGTTCCATGTCGTTTCATCCCGTCCCCTGCCGTCCCCAACAGTTGTGCCTTCATGGCTCAGTCAGTAGAAGAATGCATCTACAGCTGGGTATTGAATCCTTGAATATTGTTAAAATTGGCTGATTAAGAGCGACAAAGCATTCAATTATTTCATTTGCAATTTTCTTTTTTAATTTTCAGTGTGCCTAATGAAGATGAAAGAAAGTGAAGCAAGTCAAGAGTAATTGTGGCCACTAAGGTAGAGCTTAAGTGTTAATCTTTAATTTTTTGCAAAAGGCGCCCAGGATCATATTCTTACGAGTTTTAAAGTGAAGGCGCTTTGAAAAAAGGGACCTGATTTGCGCTTTTGTAATTTTTCCACGTGGAAACTCCACAAATGCATGGTTGCCACAGTTTGGTTACACGTTGGGTCACACTGACTTCACACTGACTCACACTGGCTTACACTGAGTGACTTCTTGACTGGTCACCTATCAACTCTATACTTCTCACTGAGGACCTATGTGTACTTGACAGAACTCCATGTGAAGAGCACAAATATTTTTTGACTCACCTGACAGCTTCATGAACTCAAAAACAAAAACAACTGCAACAGAGACTACGTCACATGCAACATCAAAACCAACTCTCTTCTCACTACGGTGACCCCAACTCAAGAAAGAGAGGACTAAACTTATTAGAGTGTAATTCGAAGTGCTACATGTAAGTTTCTACCCCATATGAACCATGTGAGCATTAGCCCTACTGATGGAAATGGGCCCACACAAGGACAGAGAAAAACTCTGACCAGGGTGGGAATTGAACCCACGACCTTCAGGTTAGATCACAGCTACTCTACCGACTGAGCAACAAGGTCAGACTTCCCACGGCCTGCTCCCATCTGACCTTGTAGCTCAGTCGGTAGAGCAGCGGTAATCTAACCTGAAGGTCGGGGGGTTTAATTCCCACACAGGTCAGAGTTTTTCTCTGTCCTTGTGTGGGGCCATTTCCATCAGTAGGGCTTAAATGCTCATATGGTTCATATGGGGTAGAAACTTAGCACTTCACATTACACTCTAATCAGTTAAGTCTGTTCAAATATAAGTGCTACGCGGCCAACGTTTGCAAAAACGTAATCCTTCCTTGTTCAAGTAAGAGGGACCTGACTTCAGACACTATCACACCCATTTTACAACCCAACAAACCCTATTAGGATCTTACAACAGTTACTTGGGAACTTGAAGGGCAAAGACAGACTGGGAACAGTATACAAGGACCAGCAAAGTTGAAAACCCAAAATGTTGAGCATGAAGTGCTGTGGATGCCAGAGGAGGGACAAGCATATTGAAGAAAGGAGCTTCTGTACTGATAGACAAAAAGGAGGAACAGAAACAAACTAGCCATCTTTACATCTACATCTACTTAACGTCTGGGCTTTGACAGGGAAACTGGGGGGACGGTGATGACTATTAATTTTTTATTTGTGGCAACCATGTTTATTTATTTATTTGAACTTAACGAGGCTTTAACCAATTTCACCAAACTGTACAATTTGGAAGGATTAAATCTATCCAACTGTTTCATGTAATGGCAAAGTTACAGTTCCATATGAAACACCAATATCTGCTGAACAAGACACTCATTGGTTTGATGTGATGGGTAACCATGGCAACAAAGGAGCCATCTAAGAATGCCCTATTATTTGTCAAAAACTAACACGGTGATCTCCTCTTTTTTATTCTGGAAAGTGAATAACAGGTTCAGATCGAAGTCTGTGTGAAGTTAAAAAAACGTATCTGCAGTGGATTCATAGCCACCTATACAACTGAAAAAAATTTAAGGTGCATGTGGCTATGAATCTGCTCCAGATAATTTTTTTAAAGTTTGCAGAGAGTTTTATCTAAGCCTGCTAATTTCTTTGCAGAAATAAAAATTGGGGGTCACTGAGTTTGTTTTAATATAAGTTGGCTCTTTTGTTGTCACATCAACGAGTGCATCTTGTTAAGAAATTATTGCTGTTTCATTTGGTACCATAACATTGCCTTTTTGTTAAACAGTGTTGTAGAGTTCGTTCTTCCAACATTACCTCCAATTTGTTGAAACTGGCGTGGGCCACCCTTTTTCGTTCATGAGTGATTTTTAATCAAGTGTTTGAGATAGTGACGCAATTTCGATTTCCGCGCCCCTGCGCCATCGGCATCAACATCAACATCAACATTTTTCTTCAAATGCAAACCCAAACTTGTACGCACTCATTTTCCCACGCTTTTGGCATACACCTCAAACTTAGATTGGTGTATCATGCTTTGTCCTTTTGTTGTTTCTTTCGTTTTGAGAACACTTGGATAAAAACCACCCGAGCCTTTTTAAGGTGGCTGAAACCAGTTTGACCATTTTCAAGGGAGTGTCTCATTGGAATGGTTGTTTCATGTTACGACAATGTTATGACATCATATTAAATACCAAATGTAGGTTAACAAGATGCAAACGTGATTATGACGTAATAGGTTACCACAGTAACAAAAGAACATCTAAAACGAACCCTGTGGCCTCCAATTTTTATTGCTGGGAAGTGAGTTTTAGACTAAGATTAAATCCTCAGCAAGATAGAACAAATTCTACAGTGGGGATTCAGAGCCACCTTAAATTTCCTACTTGTGAAAGTAGCTCTGAATCCCCTCCAGAGAATTTTTGATAACTTGGCGGAGTGTTAATCTTGGCCTGTTAATCACATTCCAGCAGTAAAAACTGGGTATCATCGAGTTAGTTCGTCTTTTAGCATGATAAGAGCTCAGACAACATGGGGTGTATTTAAATGGCTCTTAACTTATTATGTCACATTTATGACGCATCTTGTTCATCATAAGTTGTTGGTGTTTTATATGGTACCATTAAATTGCCGTTACGAGAAACACTCCTGTTTATTCAGCCATTGTGAATGGTACAGTTTCTTGTAAGTGTTGAAACTGGTTTGAGCCTTCTTAAGGACGGTGCCTACTAATTCAAAGGTATTTTTGCACGGTTTACTGAGTATGTGGGAAAAGCAGATCTTAACGAGTGTTATTGAAATCCAAAAAGAAATTTGGGGGTAACCACGCGTTTTTTGAAGGTAATTAATCAACAATATTTGTAAAAAGCTTTAAAATAGCCTAATTATCTCTGAAGAATGCGTGGTTACCCCCAATTTTCTTTTTGGATACCATGATCACTTGCTAAGTTCTGCTTTCTCCGCAAGAATATCCCTGTATTAATAAGCACCATCCATAGGAAATTCGAGTATCTCAAGATGCGCAGAACCTATGCTTAATAACAATACTAGGCACCGTCCTTAAATCGCTTGAAAAAGCAAGGTGAACACACCATAAGGGTAAACCCGGTGTGGTCAATCCGTCACGCATGCGCACAACCATTTCACTTAGTTCAATTGGTTGTGCGCATGCGTGACGTGTTCACCTCGCTTTTTAATGCTCTTTGAGCAAGATTGAAGATTTTTTTCTGCGATGTCCCTTTATTCAAAGCGTTTTCGTGTTTTGCGCTAGGTTTCTAAAGGTGTCTTTCTTTGGTGGCGTAACTTTTATGTAGGTTTAGCATTTGATTTTCACGGTATAGTGTACATGAATATAACATTAAAGGATGTATAAACTGCTTGTGTAAATGTCAAAAGTTGAGTATGGGTCAATTTGTTATGTTTACACAAGCCGTGCGAATGTTCTTTGATGTTATTTTTGTGTATACAAAATCGCCGAAATTCAAATGCTTTGCGTACATAACAGTAACCATCGACTTTGATTCTTTAACCAATAGTAAGAAGGCGTTTTGCAAATTGCTTTTCACATAGTATTTGCGGTAAGAGACAAAAGAAGACTTAGGATATTTTTCTATCTTTGTGCATTGTATGTTTCATGTTTGTATTGAGACAAATAAGCGTTTTATTCTTTCGCTAGAAAAAAACTTAATTAAATATCTTTAACTTTGTCACTTGACAAACAAGTTGTATTATTTAACACAAATAAAATTCACTCTAGAAAGAAAGATTTGTATTTTTATTAATGAATAAAATTGTTTGTCACTTTATTTAGTAGAAATTTTGTATAATATTTTTTTAATTTTTTTTTGGCGGGAAAATTTGTACGCATTTGCACAGCCCTTCCCCTGAACGTTTTTGGATGACAAAAATATACAAGAGTACCCCAAAGTATTTTTATAAAGTCGCTTTTGCAAAGCAATGTTTCCATTTTGTAAATTTGGTTAACAACTACAAATGGCGCGTGTGTATGTGGATTTTAACACCTCGCCAAATTGTATCAGATAACGCAAGCTTACAAAATGAAAAACTGCCCTGCAAAAGCAACTTCAACCAACTTAGCAATCTATTTAATGCTTTAAATTTTGCAACAGAATATAAAACATACAAGAAAATGTATAAGCGATAGAATTGAACGACGTTTCGGTATCATCATGTCGTTCAATAGACCATATTCGTATTCTCATTATTGCAATGGAGGCTACGCATTTGAAAAGATTCCCTTGCATGAGCCTCCACTGCAAGCTAGTTCCATTCGAATATCGTGTATTCTATCGCTTACGTGTTCTTGTCTACGTTTTACTAAACCGTTGTTTAAAGAAGATAAAACGGTCTGTAATTCAAAAGAATTAAGGAAACTGGGAAATATTTAAATGTTGTATACTTAACCATTTTGCTTTTGCCTTTACCCGTATTTGTTATTTCGTCAAATGGAAGCCAAATGTTGAGCAGTTAGCTGTTCATAACTTTTGCACGTAACGAAGGCCATAGAATGAAAAATAGAGAAAATTACTTCTCATTTTTTATCAAATTGCCCTCAGTTTATTGTCAGAAAAGTTATGCACCGTTAACTACTCTAGATTAGCCACTAGCTGACGAAACACCAAAAGGGGAAACAGTTATCTCTCGGGTTAACTTAAGTATACAGCGCTTCAATAATTTCTGAGAAATTCTGAGGAAAAGAGGTTTAATACGTTCACAAAACATCTTAAAATTTTTAAGAAATTTACTCCAACATCTGATTGGCGAAATCTAAGGCATCAATTTTGAGGAGAAGACTGTTTACTCCGATTGAAATTTTTGGATTCGATGATCAGGCATCACCAACATTTACAGGAAACGCTCATTCCAACGAAAGAAAGAGCTTTAAGCCAAACAAAATGATGTATGCAATCAAAACTGTTTGAAATTTCTTTTGAGAAATCGTTTGTATGCGAAATAAGTTAATTCCAGAATTACACATTTTTGTTTTCAAGTTTCCGGGGCGCCGCCAACTTGAATAACTGTGAAGTGATATAGTTGGCATATTAACACAAAACAAATGCCCTTTGTCGTAGAGCAATGTAGCCAACTGAATCAAGTCACGATGGCGGCGCCCTAAAGATTTGAAAGTGAAAATAAGCGATTCTAAAACTCATTTTTTTTCCTGATACAAACGCTTTCGAACAAATTTGATTGCAAACATTATTTCCCCAGGTTTAAAGTTATTCCTTAGTTGGTGTAGAAGTTCCCTTTAAAGCAAATGAACTTAACCTTAGAGAACTGAATCGAGGAGAAAATGACAACACTTAACCCGCCGCACACTTGAGGAAAGAGCTGAGCAAACTGCCTCGCGAGGCGGTTTGCTCAGCCGTTTCCTCACCCTCACGTGTGCGGGGAAATTCGCCTTGCGAGGCCGTGAGGATGAAATCAAACATGTTTGATATTTTTGGCCTCGCGAGACAAATTCCTCAATGTGTGCGGCCATCGTGAGAATCGAGCAGAGCTTGGTTTAATCAAGCGGCCAATAAAAATACACGGCATACTCACGTGACTCCAGTGGTTCAGGATGGTGTCCGACGTCACTGAAGTCACGTGAGAATGCCATGTATTTTTATTGACCAAGCTCAACTCGATTCTCACGATGGGCGTACATAATGAGGAATTTGCCTCGCGAGGCGAAAAATATCAAACACGTTTGATTTTTTCCTCACGGCCTCGCGAGGCCAATTTCTCACCAAAAGTTCCCCGCACACGGTGAGAAAACGGCTGAGCAATCCGCCTCGCGAGGCAGTTTGCTCAGCTCTTTCCTCACCGTGTGCGGCGGGCTTTAGTCACTTGTTTAAAATTGCAATGTGAATGCAACTTACTGATTAAGTAAGCAAAAACGTGTTTTTGAGGCAGAAAGCCCAAAACTTGGTTTTTGCCTCCTTAAAGGCCCAGTAATACGGGCAACATTTTTCGCGCAGCTTAACGCGCAACAATGTTGCGGTGCAAGTTGAGATTGTTTGTTGCGCGTATTACCACCTTCTTGCGCAACAAATTTTCATGTTCAGAAAGTAAAAGCGACGTCTACTTTTTGCAACATAAAAATTTGTTGCGCAGGAAGGTGGCAATACGCACAACAAACCATCTCAACTTGCAACGCAACATTGTTCGCGCGACAAGTTGCACGAAAAATCTTGCCCGTATTATTGGGCCTTATGGTGGCTCTAAGCAGTTTCGACGCCTTCAAGCGTCACATATTAGCAAGGTTATAGTACCATAAAAAACTCCATTTATTGCTGAACAAGATGCGATCATTATTGTGACGTAATAAGTCATCGTGGCAACAGGAAAGCCCTGTAAAAACACCCTCTAGTTGCTCATATCTAAAAAACAAACTCGGTGAACCCCATTTTTTATTACTGGAAATTGATTAGAAGACTAAGATGAAACTTTTCGCAAAGTTGAAAAAGATCTGTACATCGGACTTAGAGCCACCTCAAATCTGTGATTTTTTTAAGGTGGCTCTGATTCCACTGCACTGAATGTTTGTAAACTTTACATTAAAGTTCCATCTTGGCCTTCTGATCACCTTACAGCAATGAAAAAAGGGAAGTCACCAAGTTCGTTTTCGAGATATGAGCAACGAAAGACAAAATATAGGGTGTTTTTGTTGGGCTTTCTGTCACAATAATGATCGCACTTTGTGTAGAAATAATCGGTGTTTCATATGGTACCCTAAATATTGCTGTTACAAGATACAATGATGTGGCGTCAATCATTCTAAAGAGAGTGTCGCTTCAAAGTGTTGAAACTGGTTCGAGCCACCTTAATCAGTCGCGTATACACAAAGAACTTTTTCACTTGTGAGGTAATGACGTCATTTGCTTCTCGACCCAGTCCTCCTAGGATTTTGAAGTCAGTAACGGCGGACCATTAAATACGAAAGTTTCAGTCGAAACAAACAACCGTCTTCTCGAAAATTAAGGCTTGAAGTTTCGCTGCGCGAGTGTTTTGTGAACGGTCCTGGAATTTAAAAAAAAAGTCTGACGGGCGTAAAGAATTTCTTAAAAGGTAATAGCAATATAAAATATACCGAATGAAAAACTACTGCTTGTTAACTATCGCAAAATAGTGGATCTTGCTATGTCGCTTTGTTCAACTTTCAGTTATGGTACGTAGCTACTCCGGTTTGGAATTGAAAGTAACTTAACCAAAGTTACAGTTCAAAGACCCACCGTTCCGACACTTAGCTCCTACATGAAGTTGGTTTTGACGGCATTAAAGATTGTTGTTGCATAACCATAGACCTTATTCATAAATGGCGGTCACATTTATAATTCTTTTGTCCACGTGCAAATTAGCCTACCAAGCCTCATTTTAGAGCAAGAATTCGTTTCAATTCACTGTATGGTATCGAGGCTTGGTAGGCTAATTTGCACTTCGACAAAAGAATTATAAATTGGCCGCCATTTATGAATAAGGTCTATGCACTGTGATTTTGTTTTCTTCATATTTCCAGTACCTTGATGATTACAGCATGGATGCAATTGAGCATGTTTCGAGGTAAGGATATCAATGTGAACAACTCAAGTGCTGTGATTATTAACAGGACTTAGTTATCAGTCAAAGCCAACATATGATTTATAAGAATGTGTCTTCATCAGTAAGGGAAAAAGAGAAACCTTTTGAAGTTTCCTTTCACAGTGTCAAACGTCGCTTATTAGCGTCTCTATAAAAGGACATCTTCCTTCGGTTTCTTTTCGTCCCAAATGAAGGCATTTGCTAAGTGTCGAAACGTTTATAAAAAAAAATTGGGTCTTTGAACTGTAACTTCGTTGAGTTACTTTCAATTCCAAATCGGAATAGCTGCAAACTATAATTGGTTGTAAACCTGGTTACCCTGTGAACTGTAACTTGTCTTGAACAACCTTGTTTAACCTGGTTTTTACTACGATGCAAAACTAATGTCTGGCTGAGAGAATGAAAAACAAGGTAGAATTCATGCAAAAATCCAAGCTTGCAAAAACGCGCCGACTGGTTTATTTAAAACACCAAAGCGCTTAACTCCCTGCTTGCCGTTGCATAAATCTGCGGAGAAACTGGCCTTAAGCGCATTTTTAAGATGGCTCAAACCAGTTTCTACAATTGAAAGAAACCTTCTTTTTAGAAGGATTGACACTACAACACTTAATCACTTAACAGCAATGTTATGGTACTAAATCAAACACCAATTATTGCTGAAAACGATTCGGTCATTTTTGTGACGTAAAAAGTTACCGCTGCAACAGCAAAGCCCTACAAAAACACTCCATATTTTGGCCTTAGCTGCTCATATCTCAAAAGCCAACTCCGTGACAACCCAATTTTTACTTCTGAAATGTAATCAACATGCCAGAATGAAACTTTCTGCAAAGTTTCAAAAAGTTTTGTGGAGCGGAATCAGAGCCACCTTAAATAATTGAAAATTAAGGTAGCTCTGAATCCGCTCCACATAATTTCTTTAAACTTTGCAGAGTTTCATCTTGGCCTGATGATCACTGTTGTGCAATACAAAAATTGGGGTCAACGAGTTCGTTTTTCAGATATGAGCAACTAAAGCCAAAAAATAGGGTGTTTTTGCAAGGCTTTCCTGTTGCCATGGTTACTTGTTGCGACACAAAAATGACTGCACCTTGTTCAGCAATAATTGATGTTTCACATGGTACCATGATATTGCTGTTACGTGATAAAGTGTTGTATAGTGTCAATCCTTGTAATGACAAGGTCTCTTGAAAGAGTTGAAAAACTGGTTTGAGTCACCTTTCTATGGGTTTATGCGTTTCTAACTTCTTCGAGGAGGCAGCGTGGTCTCGTGGTTAGGGCGCTTTCTTCCAGGTCATCTGGTGACGCAATTCGGGGGACTGGGGAGAAAAATTTTAACGCCGTATCCCACAACCGCGCGCGGCCTTATTTTTTAATTCCATATGGCAGAGGCGAGGTTAGGTCTCGTCGGTTCTACTTTAATGTTCATTCAGTAACAGGAAATGTGGTAGACACGGAATGATCTGTTGAGTTTTGGCGATGGAAATACTGCAGGGAGTTTGGAAACAACACCTAAGGGCGCGCGCGGTTGTGGGATACGGCGTTGAAATTTTTCTTCCCAGTCTTCCAAAGTACGCCACCAGATCATGGTTGAGATCCAGAGATCCCGGGTTCATGACCCGTTCTGACCATTCGTTGAATTTGATCCTGTTAGTCCCTAGTTCAACCTCTCGGCAGCACTTTGTAAATAGACAACTGGTTTGCCTCCGGCCAGTTGGGATTTTTAACAGCTGTTGTTGTTGTTGTTCTATTCTGAAGTTTCGTTGGTTGCGTTTCAGTGGCTCCGATGGGAAGTGGTCAATTATGTATGCAAGTACAGTATCCTATAGTTTCAATCAAGCAGTTTGGGTCTCCGATCGAGCTACCGATTTTCTGTGAATTTTGATGGATGCTGTGTTCCTTACGAAGAATCCGGCTGCCCTCTTCGCTGCACGCCTATTTTCGCGCGCGTATTTCGCCCTTCAAATATTGTCGTCATAATTTCAACCAGACGTTAATTTTGCATAATCTAAGTTACGTGTTGCAAGAGAACATAAGGCATTGAAAAACAGCATTGATGCGGAGTCCCTTCCTGCAAAACGAAAGAAGCTTAGAAGCAACTTGGCTTAACGGCACCATTAAATTGCGCATGACAAGCTCGTTAAAATGAAAAATTAAAAAAGAATTATGGACAATCATTGCTCCTATACATGTGAAAAGAAAGAGTTTAAAAATTAAAAAAAAATTTAAAAAGTCAAGAGATGCCCACTTGATGGATTGCTAACTGACGTAAAGTCGGCCACGAGAATATCAGTTTTCACGTTCCTAAAATTTTCGATGCCTCTCTAATAATTTTAAGTTGGTAGGAGCGGGCATTTAGAAATGCAACATTCCAATTGAAGCAAACAAACTTCTCCAAATCAAGGCTTTAAGTTCTATGAAGCGAATGTTTGGTTAATTAAGTCACCAAATCCGAAGAAAAAAGATAATTTTTTATCATTATGGCACTTGAATTAAAAAAGGACCTAATAAGTTGAATTTGTTAACTTTTCTTCGTCACTGTGTTGCTGAAAAATAATTCTTATTTAGGCGTGCGGTGCGTGCAGGCTCGCCTATCGCGATCTAGATTGCGCTGGAAAAATCACAAAACAAGTGTTCTAAGAATGGCAAACTTTGTGCTGAGATGGTGCTCAAACTCATAGAAATAGTCCCAGGGGCGGATTTAGAGGGGGGCCGAGGCGGCCGCGGCCCCCCCTTTCAGTTCGTCGGAGACTTTTTTTTTGTCAAAATATACAATAATTTTATCATTTTGTAAGCAGTCTGTTGGAGCTTTTGATTTTTTTAGCTAAAGCGTGATTTTTCGCTAATAGTATGACCAAAGTTGTGCGAATAAACTTTCAACTTACAGGCGTTAATATTATCCTTTCGAAATGAGGAAGAAGACTGGATGCGAAATACTTGTCTACAGTCAACCTATCTTACAGAGACTGTAACAACGTAAAATCTTAATGCCTATATATATAACTAGTTATAGCTGTCGCTAAAGTGCCAACGAGCCAAGCTTGCGTGATCTGGCGGCTGCAAACATCACGCGGCGTACTCGTGCGGCACTCTCATTGGTTATCGCTACGGTCAACATTTCATCGCTTTGGTCTACATTACAGCTTTTGGTCTACATTACACTCAAATTTGAAGCGCTTCTGAGATTTCGTCCGCCTAAAAATCTTCTCGCGGCTCTATAAGCTGCCGCCTCGCCAGGCCTTCTGTCTTCAGAAGGCCTGACTCGTTGGCAATTATATATATTTTGTGACTTTGGAGCGAAGAGTCAAAAACCATGCATCATTATAACCATAACTTATAATTTTATTCAATATGGAATCCTGATACATTACGTTCCAGATTGCACCAGAGTGCATGTAAGAGTACCCAAATTTTCAAAATTTTCTGGGGGGGCATGCCCCCAGACCCCCCTAGAAAGTACCGCCTAAGGCGCTACTGAGGCGCGCTAACGCGCGCTGATTAGTATTCTTGTTCGGCCCCCACTTTCAAAAAATGCTGGATCCGCCCCTGCAGTCCTCAAACGTTGCTAAAAGCTCTGCAACATTCCTTTACAGATTTTCATAAAAATGCCTTCAGAAAGGTTCACAGAGGAAAAAACGTCAACGTTTTTAGAGCAAAAATTCGTTAATATGATTTTTTGAAGATTGACATGATTTCAAACCAGTGCTCAACATCAAAAAAAGTGGCACGGACTCTGGCTAATTTCAATCATGCCGTTTTTTGTTTGCTAAATTATCCAATTCCACGATCATCCAGATTCGCTGAAAACTATCCTCTAAGACAAAATGTTGCTCCTAACTTGCCTAAAATTCAAAGAAAGAGCTCAAATGTTGCCTAAAATTCGGATTTTCTCGTATTCTGCTCGAAAAGCAGAAAGTGCTCCAAAATCGAAAAGCGCTCAAAACGTGCCCTGAGCAATGGGGGCAGACCTAAGTGTCTCAGTTTCAAGCATATTGTTATGAGAAATTGTAAAAGAAATTCCGTTTTGCTCCTGCGCATGCGAAATAATACTTATTTGTCCTAGACCTAATACCATTTTAGAAACGAAACTACTTAAAACAACGATATAGGTGGCTCAACTAGTTTAGATAGTTTGGAGGGAATGTTTTGCTAAAAGGATTATATCTAAACATTGTTTTGTGCAACGGCAATGTTAGGGTACCAAATGAAACACTAATAACTGCTTAACACGATGCAGTTATTAACGTGACGTAATAGGTCACAATGACAACAAAACAGCCATCTAAAAACAACCTATATTTTGTCTTTAAAACTCTTATCTCAGAAACGAACTCGGTGACCCCAAGTTTTATTGCTGGAAAGGCTAAGATAAATCTCTCCGCAAAGTTCAAAACATTTGTCTGGAGCGGATAGAGAGCCACCTTAAAATTTTCCAATTGTGAAGGTGGCTGTGAATCCACTGCGAAGAGGTCTGCTAACCACTTTCCGGCCATTAAACTTGGGTGTCACTGACTTCGTTTTTGAGATACAAGTGTTTTTAGGTGGACCTTTTGTTGCCATGGGGACCTGTTATGCCACTTCAATGAGAACATCTCGTAAAGCAATTATTGGTGTGTCCAAAAAACCAAAATTTGAAAATTGGTACGAGCTTTTCCTCGTATGCGTACTGAACTGACCGTAGAAAAAAACGGTAAATCAAATTATACTGACTTTGAAAATGAAGTGTGTGCATGATGGTCTTTTGTGCTCTCAACGCGCAAAGTTTGATAAGAAGCAGTGTGAACGCGCAGGTTTATCTATTAAAAGTATAAAGCATTGCGGTTTGGAACCTTATGTCCTCTTGACAACATGTGAAAAAAAAGCGAAATGTTCCTTCCTTGAACGAGCTTGGTTAAAGGGTTCAACTAGAGCTTTATTACCCTTTACCACACATCGTCTAAGAAGTTTCAAAGGAAAAAAAAAATGATTTCTTTAAGATAAGTCAATGCCCCACTCCCCCCGCTCCCCGCAATGATTAACCCGGCCGATTTCATCGTCCTACCAATAAACTCAGATTAACGATAAACGATATTTAGAAAGATTTGGCCTATTCATTGTATCCTAAAGTAAGCAAACCAAATTCGAAAAATATTTGAAAATTACTCGAAATCTCCTACGCAGAGATTAAATCGTCAAAATGCGCACAGGATCCAGGTTTACAACGCAAAAACTAAAATAGCCAAATAAGCCGAGGCGTACAAAATTAAAGAGAATCGTGCAAAGTTATAGCTAAATTTCTAGCGCATTCCCAAATTTCACTTTTAGCTTTTAAATTGATGGAAATTTTTGAGAAATATTATTGGAGAATTCGCGTTTTGACAACCATCACTAATCAAAGATACTTTTTCAGATAAAATGAATAATCTTAATACCGTTTCTTGAGTCCAATTCTTCATTGCTTGCTTGATTTGATTTCTTTCTTGATTATCCACCTTCTGTCATCTTGGTCCTCAATCCTTCTTGTGAAGTTTGTCATCTCTTAAAGAGGAGAAACAGTTGATGAAATTACCGTTTAAATCGATGATAAATTGCGATATTTCCTTCACATGTGAGAGGTTTGATAAAGGAATTAGAAATAAGAACTAAGGTTTCTTACGGCCAGAACATATGTTCCAACAACTTTCCACCCGTGAAGATTTAAAAGTCTCTTTGAAAGCCTAAATTCAATTCTCAAATAGCAGTTCTTCTACCATTTTCTCCTCGTAAATAGTCTTGAACCATATTTCAAATTTATGGCTAATTGTTTGTCATTGCAGCGTGAAAAACGCGTGAAGCTTAACTCATTCAACCCGAGCCATTCAATGTTGCCAAGTTTACTAAAAAATATGTCTTCGTTTTGAATTAAAATTTTAGAAGCCCGAACTTAAAACTTCAATTCGTACGTCACTTTTATCATACTTACCATTTGCGTAGCTGAAGCGGTGGCTTAGTTTCAAAATATGGACGCAGTGCTTTCTCTCTTCATGTCGATTCTTGACCTCGTTCATAAGAAGTTTCTGGAATATTGTGATTTCACGCATGCGCAGTGTGGAGGGTCTATTGAATATGCATAAAACGTTACAACCAACCAGAAAATAGAGTGAGACCAGGCGATTCGTTCGTGTGATTGTTTGTTTGCTTACTTATTCCTGTTTATTTGTTTTGCGTTATGTATTTTATTAAAAGCTACTAAAACTATGTTTTTTCTTACAAATATAAAGTAAAATGAAATGAAATAATATAAAATAAACAAAAATAAAAATAAAATATTCTTCACTTTATTTGATTCCTTCTCAAGAAGTTTGGAAACGGATCCAACATTGTTGCGCTAGGATTCGGAGATCACCGAAGAAAAGAAATGTTGTGAGTTGTTGGCTCAAAAGTTTGACCAGTTTCAAACTTCGCGCAACAACACGCAATACCATGCAGCGTGGGTGTGCAAACAGACTCAACATGTAACACCCAACAATGTTGCGTCCGTTTGCATAGAGTTTATGACCCGTTTTTTTCAATTTTCATTTCTCCATTTCCAAAGTTTAATTTACGCAAGCCGTGACCTAAACGGACAAAGTGTGCGATGCTTGACTTATGCCCCGTTCACACCAAACCTTAACCATGTTTTGAACATGTTTAGTTAAACACGGTTTCAAAGTGTTTTCTAATTAAATCAAGTAGACTGAATTTTGTCCACTACAAATTTAATACAGATCAAAGCATGTATTGAAACTCACCTCAAGGCTCGTGTAATAGCCAGTTGTACATTTTTCTGTGACTAATTTTCATTTTAACCTAGTTGAATTAAACATGTCTTGTTTGTGTGAATGTGGGAATTAGAGATTCCATATTTGGCGGGAAAACTGTTTTGAATATAGAGAGTCTGTGAAACGTTAACCACAAGGAAAGAGATGGGAGTTGTGATGTCCAGGTCATAAACTCCTTCTTTTACGGATGTTTTATCTTGGTTGACTGACGAGGTTAGTTTCGAAAGAAACTTCGATGTTTTGGTGCTTCAATGGGTCCTCCTTTTTGCAACAAAAGACTCGCAAACCGTCAGCATTCGACGTTAATTAACTCTTTTTTAGACGTCTTGTTAATTTCTTAACAGTGAAAACAAAGCTATAATAAAAGCTATACTCCGTAATTCTTCCGTAATGGAATTGCACTTAGGCCAAGTGCGAAACTGAATAAGATATTAGTGCAATGGGCCAGGATCTGTCTAACTGAGAGATCCAAAATGATCTGGGCACTGCGAAGACCCTGTCACAATGTAAACCTCTTCCATTCGGAAGATTCTTGCGGCTACATGTTAACTGAACGAAACATCTGCTTAGCCCTCTAGGATCTACAATTGTAGCTTCCTCCAGCGTGGTAAACGTTGCTACAGTGAACAATTGAGAATTTTCTATTTTAAACTTAGAGTTATATGCATATCAATAACACCTGCTGTGTGGCAATAATGCCTTTTAGGATAATTCTTTTGTTTTGTTTCAAATCACGGATATTCTTGACTGCTTGTCTCGTTTCAGCAAAAGCCCTACCACATGGCATAAATTACCAAAAAAAACCAGAAATCTTTGTTAATTCAGCTTTCTCGGCGACATCTAAAGAAGAAGACTTCGAGGATCACTTCCGAATAACGACTTATTTTTCATTACTTTGGATACCTCTTTGAGAGATATTTTGCTACAAGTTCCGCTTTTCGTCTGAGGTAGGTTACTTGACTTAGCTTCGACAAACTTCCCTGTGCAAACGAGTGGAACAACTTGACATTGACAGAGTTGAAGACATGCACTCAATTACACTTGTCTTACTACAACGATTTGCTTGGAAGTTTTGAAAAAAACCTTCGCAAAGCAAAAATCTAATTATTCCTTGCAACATTTTTAGTAATATAATTCTATCAAAATTATTCTTTATAGATGTACTGCTATTTATTATCTTTGTTTAGCATGCTACTTGTAAACTTTGTTTCAGGACCTTTCTGTTGAGCATGGTATCCTCGCTAAAGATTACTGTTATCATTACTAGTATTTTTAACATTATTATTATTATTATTATTATTATTATTATTAATATTATTATTATTATTAAAACAGATAGATAAATAACGACGTTTAAAACAGCCTCAGATAGCAAAGCCTTTTCACTGTGTGAACCACACAATTCTTCACAGGCAATTTGTCGTAGTGGGTCGATGACTTCCTCTCCAGCAGAATACAAATGACTCCAGTTAATGACGCTATTTAAGTCTTAAGACCTGCAAGAGTTGGGGTTTCCCAATGATAGGCCCTAGATTATTTGCCACCACCAGGGGCGGATCCAGCATTTTTTGAAAGTGGGGGCCGAACAAGAATACTAATCAGCGCGCGTTAGCGCGCCTCAGTAGCGCCTTAGGCGGTACTTTCTAGGGGGGTCTGGGGGCATGCCCCCCCAGAAAATTTTGAAAATTTGGGTACTCTTACATGCACTCTGGTGCAATCTGGAACGTAATGTATCAGGATTCCATATTGAATAAAATTATAAGTTATGGTTATAATGATGCATGGTTTTTGACTCTTCGCTCCAAAGTCACAAAATATATATAATTGCCAACGAGTCAGGCCTTCTGAAGACAGAAGGCCTGGCGAGGCGGCAGCTTATAGAGCCGCGAGAAGATTTTTAGGCGGACGAAATCTCAGAAGCGCTTCAAATTTGAGTGTAATGTAGACCAAAAGCTGTAATGTAGACCAAAGCGATGAAATGTTGACCGTAGCGATAACCAATGAGAGTGCCGCACGAGTACGCCGCGTGATCTTTGCAGCCGCCAGATCACGCAAGCTTGGCTCGTTGGCACTTTAGCGACAGCTATAACTAGTTATATATATAGGCATTAAGATTTTACGTTGTTACAGTCTCTGTAAGATAGGTTGACTGTAGACAAGTATTTCGCATCCAGTCTTCTTCCTCATTTCGAAAGGATAATATTAACGCCTGTAAGTTGAAAGTTTATTCGCACAACTTTGGTCATACTATTAGCGAAAAATCACGCTTTAGCTAAAAAAATCAAAAGCTCCAACAGACTGCTTACAAAATGATAAAATTATTGTATATTTTGACAAAAAAAAAGTCTCCGACGAACTGAAAGGGGGGGCCGCGGCCGCCTCGGCCCCCCTCTAAATCCGCCCCTGACCACGGTTCAGTAATTATTTACCTGAATGTGTGAATAAGGAAACTGTATATATGTATGCAAACGAAACGGCTATCATGGCCGGGGAAAGCAGTAGACCAAAATGACTTAGTTTACTTGGTGCTTAAAAAAGAGACAAACTGTTCACGAGGGAAAATCTGCTATGAGCTTGAGGAACAGTCCTTTCCTTGGTCTAATGAGGTGTGGAAGTTATCAACAACAAATCTTTCCTCGTCTTCCTCGGGATTTCCATTGAAATAACAAACTTAACTTGTCACAACACGTTGAATCCCATTGAATATCATTTCATGCCAAAGTTAAAGTATTGAGACATATTCGTTGCCTTCCCAAACCTACCTTAATAATATCCCTTCCCCTCCTTTTACTCGTCAATGCGGTGGAGCGGTTTAGGAGGCAATGGCTTAAAATCCTTCCCCTGCCGCCTGAGAGTGATACTTACAGATTTTGCTCTGTCTAACGCCAGACGATTTTACTCGTCAATGGGGCAGCCTCAGGATGAATGGGTTAAATAGTTAACAATTATTGGACGAGGTTGAGCAAAATATCGTCTGCGAGACACTGACAAATCACGAGTTCAATAATTATTTTATCATTCGATGACTGAGTTAACTTTATTTTTCACAATCCCCAACAGTTAAAACTTTTTCTGAAAGCTCAGGAAAGCGAACTGCCATTTTCACACAAGAGCGTGGTTTCAATTGCGCATGAGCAGAATATTATTTCCAGCAAAGCACTTATTTGTAGACAGTTATTTACAGGTCACGTGGTGGGCTCTCGGCCAATGAAAAGGAAGGAAAAAGTCCATCGAATGATAAAATACATTTATTTTACGACAGGTGTTCCGAGTGTTCTTTACGAGGTAGTTGTTTAGTTTTCCGGCTCAAAATTAAAAAAGAAATGGAACTTCTATATAATAGAGGTGCTAGCTTTAACCCATAAAATAGCAAAAGGTTTGAGGGGCGAGCCGGATATCCTTGCATGCCAGAGCAAAGTGTATGCCATTTGAATATCTATACAAATTTCGTCGTTCAACCCCGTAAATTAGACTAAAACACCTGGAACTTCACGCCCTATTTCTTGCAAACAGAGTGTGGGTTCTTTGACGTCCCCCAGAAGTTTACCAATAAGGGTTGCAAGACGGTACAATTTATTGTTCTTATCCGATGTAAAAGATCGAGAAACAGTGTAACCTTGTGAAGATTTCAGTAAGAAGATTCAGTCTGTTATTTGAAGACCTGAGTGTTAGTTCGAAACTCTTAAGGGTATAATGAAAAAAAAAACATCCCGAACCAAAGTACAGTGGGGGGGTTACCGCACGGGATTTGGATGCGGTTGAAGTCAAATCCCGCTCTGACCCGCAGCCGTCAAATCCCTCTCTCAGTGCACGTGACCTTCGATCAGATTTGACTTTTTTGATTAGTTTTCTTCTACACGGATCGCTGTTGTGTTTCTTTAAATTGTTACTTTCAACAAAGGTCCCCAGAGGCTTCAATCTTGTAATGCTATCACGCCACCGAGCACAAGTACTCAGTTCTTGCTAATTAGACATGAGGCCCTCCCAGGGAAGTGGGTCCTTGTTCCCTTTAAAAATTTGCTTGTGTTCCTTTGTTGCTGGAATTACATACAAACTTGTTCTCAGCTTTTTGATCACTAAAATGACTTATGCTCCCTTGCTTCCTAAGACGTTTGTCTTTGTTTCCCTGTCCCCCAGTTTAAATTAGCCAGGTTCGTTTGTTCCCCAAAACCCCTGGGAAGGTCTCAGACATAGCTCGGAAAATAGCTAATTGGAGCTCTCATTATTTTTAAAACCATTAAAACCTGCCTATAAACTTGACCCTTATTACTACTACCTGTCTGGCACGTGAGAATCAGTAATGCATAAATAAAATTATATTCGATCTCAATGAAGCAGTTAGAAAAATGGTCGAGGAAGAAATTGCTACGACCTCCGAATACTGGGTGCAGAGTGTTTATGGAGAGATTGTGGTGAGCATGAAAAAGTGTTGTTAATCGATGGCCATTTAAAATTGATTTATTTTAGAAAAAGTACTAGTTTTGTTACTATTTAGGAGAATACTAAGTTTGTTACGTTTCAGTCCGAATAGAACGTTCGCTTCGGTCTCCAAAATTTATTACACAAAACAAACCGTTGAGAACTAATTTAAAGCGATTACAGAACTGTTAAGACTAGTGGAGTATATACTGAGGTTCTCGTAACTTTTGGGACGATGTTGTCTTTGTTACCAGTAGTTATGGAAATATAAACATTTGATCAGTTTTATCGCGTTTGTCTAGTACGAGGAAGCGCCACTCTGCGCTACTCCAGAAGCCTAAGTAAAATGCTTAAAGTTCTTATGACAAAAGCGACCGATTGTGTATAAAACTTAGTCTTATGTCTTGCAATTTCGCTTAAGCCTTCTCTGTAAATAAGTTCTGATCATTTTGCAATTGAAAACATGTCTTCAACTTTAACAGTGGGGGTTAACGAGCGAGGTAGACTTTTATTTAGATCACAAGGCCGTGATTTACTCAAAAGGTAACACGACAACAAACCTTTGACACATAAAACTACATCTACAAAAAATATATATTATTTTAACTTCACAGGTGCAATAAATCATAGACAATACTACCTTCACCAGTTTGTTTTCAAATTAACTGTATACACTTCACTTAACCACCTGCTAAATTGTCCTCTAGTTAATAACCGCAAATCAATTTAAATAAATTTTAATTGGCTAATCAAAGTCCTTTAAGTGGACGAGGAAGGAGTTTCCATTCCTGCTCAAAGTATTATTGAAATATCAGCCGAGATAATTTCGAGATCAAATTTTAACGTTCGATGAAGCGTTTTCAGTTTCCTCAGAACGAGTTGGTTTCTATTCGCGTTTCTACACCGCCCCAACAAGTTTGACGAACCCTGTGTCAGACCTGTGTCTTGAAAATGGAAGGCCACCCAGGCGTGAAGACAATAACACCTGTAGATATCACAGCCTAAATTGTTTCCCCATTCTCCGGCATTTCTCATTCAAAACGAACTAATCGTTCTAAATGATTTTCCTTCAACTGGCCTTTCAACCAAGGAATTGTGACAGCAGCATTTCTTGTTGTTTAGTGTTTGTGATTTCAATGATGGCGCTTGGTTTTAGTGCATGTGTCTTGTAATGTCCTTAATTGTTTAACCTAGTTTCGTTGAGCCTTCCTCGAATGAACCAACATCTTGGGGATACAAGGTGATGTGGGTGCATATATGTACTTTTTAGGAATGGCATGGGTTGATGCGAATCTTCAAAAGGAGAGTGGCACAAGCCAGGAATCGTTTTTATTATATGACTAGCTCCGTGAGCAGGCAAGATGAACCAAATCGCGCGCTGTGATTGGCTACCCGAGCGGGCAAGATGCTACCTTGCCCGCTCGGGATTTCTCGCTTGGGTCCCGCAAGATCAAAGATCATTTTTTGGTGTTTTAAGTGATATAATAAATCCTTTATTGACCAAGCTTGTTCGGTCAAGATGGCTGGATATTGGCCAAGTTCCTTTTTTGCGTGTTTATGGACCTCGACTTCGTCTCGGTCCATAAACACGCAAAAAAAGAACTTTGCCAATATACAGCCATCTTGACCGAACAAGCTTGGTCAATAACCCATATATATTGACTGACCAAGTAGCCGTTCTCTTTAATCCTAAAGGATATCTTATTCAACGAGAATATGGCACATATTACCAGAAATTTTCATTGTGGCCCGACTACATACCATTGGTTAAGAAAGATTAAGCACCTCAATTAACAGCGAGCAATGCAAGCAGTCAGGACCTCCGACGGACACTCGAGCCAGTGGGCAGAGCGTCACAGCCACATGCAAATCCGTCGTCCTCACCACTGTCGTGAAAAAGCCGCCAAGTTTTCCTTTCCTATTCCTCCGTCAATTTTCAAACACAACATTTCTAGTTGTTCTTTTTTTCTTTTGTTTGCTGCAGATTTGAATCAAGCCAATGGATACCTGACGATGGGGCTCACAAGACACTGCAAGTTTTTGTTCAATCTAGTAGCCACAATAGTGTGTGTGGTGCAATGCCATAAGAAGGGACACGACAATGCAAATCCTGCTGCAGCGGTTTTGACAAAAGACAAAGCCAGAGAGCTTACAGCAAATCCCAGTGCTTTAATACACGAAGCACTGAATCTAGTTCGCACGAGACGAAGTGTCGATTTGGCGTACGACGACCCACTCTCAGGGACAAATCAAGGACGAAGGAGGCATTTGCTAAGAAAACAGCCTCTAGAGGAAACTTTAACGGGCGAGGAGAGAGAGCACACTATAGACAAACGTCAAATTCCCGATGGCTTGGGCATGCTGACTGACTATTCCGACGCTGACTCGGAGACTAGTTCATCGCGGATTCAGGAAATGACTGGTTTCTCGAGGAAAGAGAAGGTTCACAAAAGAGCGACAACGGACCGGCACGAAAATGTAAGCAAAAAGATGTCGGAAAATTAGGAACTGCGACGTGAGCTTCAGCAGTAGTGATTGGCTATCAATTGTCTGGCTGGTTTAGCAGGACCAGATACCGATAGACCTTCTAGCCTATCTTATCTTGTTAATCAAGCCAAGCATGCAGTGGGTCTAGACGGCTTCCCTGTTGTCGGACTTAATCAATTGGCATGTCTGTCCCCAGGACCCCGTTGATAACGGTACTTTGTACTGAAGGGTTATCCTGGGTAAAAATTCCATTTATTATTGTTATTATTATTGTTATTATTATTATTATTATTATTATTATTATTATTATTATTATTATGTAAGCAAAAAGATACCAGAAAATTAGGAACTGCGACATGAGCTTCAGCAGTAGTGATTGGCTATCAATTGTTATTATTATTATTATTATTATTATTATTATTATTGTCTGATTCGCTGCATGCAGGGATTGTTTGATTGTTTGCTGTGTAAATTGATAAATTCAACGACCACCTCCATTGCCTTTGTGCTTGCAACAGCTCAAGAAACAAGCCAGCCCTTTGCCTTTGAAAATTTTCCCACTGTATGTGGCTTTAAGATAAATAATGTTTCTTTTAAGTTAGATTCTAAACTAACTTCTAATGCAGAAGTGAAATTGGTAGAAAACCAACGGCATACTGTTGAAAATTATCATGTTTTTTTTTCTATTTAAAATACCAGGATGTTATAACTTTGACTAAAAAGTCTCAAGACACGAGGCCTTTGGAATTCAACTCCATGGTTCTTGAGGAACTCATAAAAAAACTGGCACCACTCCTACGAGGAAAAGATGGCAGGGACGGGAAGGACGGGAAAGATGGAAGAGATGGCCGAGACGGACAAAGGGTAGGAGAATGTACTTTGCATCCTTTTATGGTCATGTAATAAAGACGTTGGCCAAAATCTGTTGCGTCTAACATGACGTTGGGAGTACGGCTCAACGTGCCAGTAATGCTGTAGAGGATATGCATGAATTATACACTCGAACTACGGATTAGTTCATTTAACTAATTTTGAGAAGTTGGCTTGGCCGTGGCTTAGCATGGCTTTTTTGGGACTGCTCACGAAGGTGTTCTCCAAACTGCGCCGATAATCATTCCCTTAGGAAAGTACTATCCCGGCGCGAAGTTGGTCAACACTAAGTTCTCCTGTTGCTAGAAAAAGGTAGCAAATGCTTTGACTGAAGGTAATTACTCAGAAAAAAAAAGTTGTCGAACGATTTTCTTGAAACTTTCCCTGAATGTTTCCTACTTATCCCTGTTTTGAAAACAACAATAAAAAAGATAAGTCACCGTGCTTGCTTAAGAGATATAATGTGCCAATCTTACCCCATTGATGCCTGTACTGATACTAATCACGTGCGTTATTTCATCCGCTCAGGGTACATTTTGGGGTAGCTAAACGAGAGGGTTTTTAAAGTAACACTTGAAAAAACAGCTGACAGGTAGAACGTCTAGAGCATATGGAACACTGTCTTACGTAGTTTATGGAAAAATCACTCAACTTAAAACGGCGTCAACTCAAAGCGTTTCTCGAGTCATTGTTTTCAAGATCATAATTTACATCCCTGGGAAGGGGCTCTGTGTACGTTTTTAGCTATATCTTTTTTTCCTTCCGATAAATTAAAAAAAAAAAATTAAAGGAGATAATATGTACACCAAAATTATGTAATAAAAACTATAGGTCACCGTGCTCGTTTAAGGACGGTGCCTACAATAGTTATTGCGCATACGTTCTGCACATCTCCAGATACTCGGATTTCCTATCGGTGATGCTTACTAATGCAGGGATATTTTTGCGCGGCTTAAAACTATTCGGAGGAAGCAGAACTTAGCAAGTGCTCTTGCCATCCAAAAAGAAAATTGGGGGTAACCATGCATTTTTCAGAGATAATTAAGCTTTAATTTGGAAAGGAACGCCATACATTGCTTTGTATTTTAAAGCTTTTTGCTAATATCATTGATTAATTATCTTTGAAAAATGCGTGGTTACCCCCAATTTTCTTTTTGGATTTTAATAACATTTGTCGAGATCTGCTTTTCCCGCATATTCATAAAACCGCGCAAAAATACCTTTGAATTAGTAGGCACCATCCTTAACAGTAAAACACCATCGTACCTGTCTATCTCCATTATTGTAGATCGAAACAACAAAATTCGCCATGTTCTCGGAATGCGCGCGCTTATTTGCAAAGAGTTATGGGTCATTCACAACTTCTCTCACGTGTTTTGAGAACTGTTTCAGCGTCTATGATCGACTTAAGCCACATTTACAATGTCGCAAATTTGACCAATTTACAAATATTGACACACCATATGCGTAGTACAGGATGCGCAGTGCATTCTGAGGAATCACCTTAAAGGGACACTTCAAATTTAATATTGAACGTGCATTTAATTGCGAGCATTTCAGAACGTTACATTACTGCATTTTTACGAGTTTCTTCCTTTTCTGCCTAGTGTTGCGCCGGATTTTAGCAAAACTCTAAAACAAAACAAACGTCTCCTATAAATACTCTTTGGATTTATCCGCAAAGAAGTCGTTATAGTACTTAAGCGAGGGAGTCCATTCGGTAAAAAGCGCACTGAGTGGTTTTCCATGAACTTGCACGTCAAAATGAAACTTGTTGTAAATGTGGCGTGATAGGCTTGAACTAAAAAAATCGTTTTGTTTTGTTTTGTTTAGGGTGATCCAGGCTATCCAGGCCCTCCAGGTCCTACTGGTCAATCTGGATTAAAGGTAGTACTGTTGACTACTAATGCGATCGACTCGACATCTTCCCAAGTCTGTTCATTTGCCAGTAGCATATTCTTGCATCGCCCCTCCTCGCCTCCAAACCAAGTCCAAATGCAAGATATTTTTTGATGTTAACAACTTTCACTTTTCATATAAGTTATTTCATAAAAAAGTGCTTTGCATGTTTACTCGTTTGTAGGGGTGTTCTGGATCCTCAAGAACACAGGACGACCTCCTACTTCCTGAATCAAAGGTATGACAAAATTATCAGGTCGGCTTCGTTAACTAAAGGTTTAACTTCAACTGCACTATTTAACAAGTATTCTACGAGGGCGCGCTGGATATGAAGTGATAGATAACCAACGAGGCGCGTAGCCCCGAGTTGGTTATAATCATTTTATATCCAGCAAGCTCGAGTAGAAAAATTGTTTTATTAAAAACTTCAGGATCAACAACTCTCTGAAGCATCGATTTCTGCCTCGGACAATTCCGGTCCAAGACGGCTTTTGTCGGCCATTTTTCTCAGAGCTGCAAAAACGTTTTCAACTCGCTTTAATGCTGACGCGTTCCTTGACCATATTAGGTACAGCAGGTATATGAACTGATAGCCTGTGTCCGGCAAGCCAACGAAAATGTTAGAAATCTGATATCCGTAGTTCATCTTTAATAAATACAGATAGCTTCTCGACTCATGATCTTAAAGGGACAGTTTGTACATATATCGATCATTTCGTGCGAACGGCTCTGCGGTTTAATGCAATTCTAATCGAAGTCATATAAACGGCATGAAAAAGCCCAGTCGTTGGTTAGGTTTCTCAAGAAACAGTGGTTCTGCGTGGTTGAGTGAGTGAAGCACGATGATTTGGTCTTATCAAGTAAGTCGTTAGAGCTGTTTTTAATTGAGTGTCGAAAGTAATTAGTGCTTTGGTTTTTCATTACTTCACTCAGTGATTGGTTCAAAGTTCTCGTGCCACTTTTTCAACCAATCAGAAGTGAAACCAAAACCGATCGTGGCTCGCGTGTGCACATTTTCCCGTGCTTTGTGTCGGCTACGTGTAATTACTTCGAGTTTTGATTGGTTTACTGGATTGTCTCCGTCCTTTTTGATTGACCAAAGTAATTACTTTGGTTTTGGTTTTACGACAGTCGATTGAAACTCGCTCTAAAAGTTAATTGACCAAGGCGAGAAGATGATAAAGTCAACGTTTCCAGCGTTAGCTCTTTCGCTCTAACGAAGGGCTAACGACCAAAAAGGTCAGCTATGGATCTCCCTACGGTTTTATCAACTAAGCTGATACCACCAAATTAGCGGCAGAAACGTTCCGCGAAGGGAATCGGCCAAGGCGATTGCCGAGTAATACTTATCTAGTCCTGCCCTTAATTAAATCCTAATCACGATAGCATGACTGCATGGGTTTAATCGTACGATATCACAGAATTGTTTCCGAGTGAATACCGCGAGAAAAAAGAAAGCCAATTGAAAAATGCATAATCCCAGAGGACCTCAGGGGGCGGTCAAGGTTCGATTTCCCAATGCGGACTCGTTTAATGAAATAGAGCAAGTTTCAATCGAGTGTCGTAAAACCAAAACCAAAGTAATTGCTTCGTCTAATCAAAAAGGACGGAGACAACCAGTAAACCAATCAAAACTCGAAGTAATTACACGTAGCCGACACAAAGCGCGGGAAAATGTGCACGCGCGAGCCATGATTGGTTTTGGTTTCAGTTCTGATTGGTTGAAAAAGTGGTGCGAGAACTCTGAACCAATCACTGAGAGTCACTGAGTGAAGTAATGCAAAACCAAAGCAATTCGCTACTTACTTTCGACACTCAATTGAAAACGCTCTAAAACGTTAATGGTGTATTCTTAACTTGATATTCATTTCCATTTAACAGAACTATAAGCAAGGGACACAAAATAGTACAAATATTGAAGATGAGTTTCAGTAACTGTAGGGTACAAATTCGGTTTCTGGCGCTCCTCTGCACAATGTAGGGTCAAAATTTACTTTATAGTGTCAACCGAAACCAATAATTGTTACAGTAGTTTCGCTAGTTCCAGTTCCTAGTTTCATTTAACGAAAATGTAATATTTCTTCTGTAGGAAAAACCATCTGGTCACTTGACAAGCGATGGTGGAGCATTTCGTTACAGAGACGGGTTGGGTAAGTGCTCTTTCTTTCGATTTAGGATTCCGTCACTTTAATTTGCGCCAATCTTTCATGAAGACGGACGTTCCTTGCAGAGCTACAGTAAGTGCCAAAAGGGTTAAGACACCTTCTCTTTTAAGGAACCTCGCACAAACCTCTCCCCCAAAGTCTTTCCATCTAACCCCCTGCCCCTCCCAAACATCGCCAACTCTTCCTCTTCCGTTACCAACATTAAAGTGGGGAGGTGGGGGAAGAGGGGGAAGTGCAAGTGGAAAATGTAACGTTAAGGTGATTTTTCCTAATTTTTGTCTTCCCAGTTCAGTGTCTTAACTACTTTTGTCGCTTATTGTGGGTTTAAGGAATAAATGTACCCTCTTAAGTGTGATATTCACAAGCTGAAAGCTGCAGTTCTTTCAAATACGTGGAACTTCAGTTTCTTTAAGTAATTTACGTTGGAGAACTACATTAGTCACTTAGTCCATGGCTAATCACCATAGGCAACGCAGGTTTAAATTGAATTCGACTGAGGTTCTAGACGAGGTCTGCCTGGCCCGGGGGCATCTCAGCCAAGTAAAACATCTCGCCCTTTCCACCAATTGAATCCTTCATACTTATTCTGCTGTCCCATATTCAGCTTCACCTTGTGTCCATGAATGGCCCAACTTATTACCTCCTTGCACCTACGTATCGTCATGAAGTTGCTTTCATTTGAGTTATTTCTTTCTATACAAGGCCTCGAAAATTTCAAGAGGAAAAAAAGAGCGGCTTGACTTTGACTCGACGTGACTTTTTTTTCCCTGTTTGCAATACAGAATTCTCCCGTTGGTGTTCCTCGTGTCCAACAGCGCATCTGGCAGGCGGAATGAAATCAACAAACACTTCCCTGGAAATACCCAAAGATGGAAGATATTTTGTGTATTGTCAAGTCCATTTGCTCCAAACTGAAGCTGACAGAACGGGTTTTGAGATACTCGTGAACGGAAAGATCTTCTTGTCAAAAGTCGTGAAGGGAGAAGAAGCGACTTATTCGGGAGCTGTTTTTTCAATGAAAAAGTCTAGCATCGTTTCGGTCAGACTTTTGGGACCAGGTACCATTGACGGAGATCACACTGTAAACTTTTTGGGTGCGTATCAAGTGTAGGGAAAGTTGCCTCAAGACAAAGGGAGCAGGAAATGTTAGGTGGACTTTTCCAGTTTTTGTTCAAATGGATGGCGGCTGCCTTTTTGTTATCATCATTAACAGTCATTGATAAAAGGAATCGTCGTCATTGTTGAAGAAATTGTTTATCTTGACAATCATCATCAGCATCATCGTCGTCGTCAGTATCAACATCAGCATCAGCATCAGCATCGTCGTCATCATCATCATCGTCATCAGCATCACCGTCGTTGTCATCGTCATCATCAGCGTCAGCATTGTCGTCATCATCGTCGTTGTCGTCATCATCGTCGTCATCATCGTCGTCGTCATCATCATCGTCATGATCATGATCACCACCACCACATTTCAAAGTCTCACGACAGTACCTGTTCACCAGCGCTATGCAGCTCGTTTAAAGTACCAAGCGCTATTGCAAAGCAGAAACTATTTTAAAGATACCACTGTTCTAACGTCCCTTCACAGAAATTATTTATGATGCCGTAAGAAGTTCTTTTTCCGCCGACCCTAAACCGTGTTATACTCATTGGTAAATACTTTCTTTGTTGTTAAGCACTGAATAATGCTAACCCGAGTTTGAAGATTTTGTAATTCTTGTAAGAGAGGAAACAGGAACTGAAAGATATACCGGTAAAGCCATCATGTCAGACAAACTGCCATTTTGTTGTAAAAAGTGGACAAAATTTTTTCAAAATATGTAGAAGTAACTTATTGCTATCTGTAGACAGATTACTGCAAGGATCTCTTGGAGCTATACCTATAGTGTAACTATTAGTAAATACTGTAAATGCAGTAGCTAGGTATCCTTGCACTCTGATGTTCATCTGACTACAGCTTCTATTCATGAGGCATTATGTGTAAACAAAGTATAAGTGAAAAAAAATAAAAGAGAGAGTGATAAACAGTATCCAATTCTGGTGCTAGCAAAGCAACAACAACCAAGACATGGTTTCATTCACTGTTGATCTTCTTTTAACAATTAAGTGAACAAATGCTTGAATGCCACATTTCAACCACATTGACAAATCAGATTTCGTTCAATAATTATGCTACTCTGGTTAGATAAAAATTGAATGAAAGTCGTAGCTTAAAAAGTTACAATTTAAAGATCCTTTTCTTCTGACCAAAGTAGCATTGAACTAAACTGCAATGCCATTGCCAATATCAGTTTTGTTGTTGTGACTTAAGTCAATAACTCAAGTCAGTAATGCTTAAAATAATTGGCTTAAAATGACTTGAAAATGGTTTTTATTGATTGAATGTTTTCTCAATGCAACTAAGTGGGTGATTCAACATTTATCATTTAGATTTGAAGGACAACATTTTTTCATTTGTTCTTTAAGCTAGACTGCGAGCAGTCCCTTCATAAATTAGTCAAGCAGCCCACGTTTCTGAGGCAGTCGTCTTGTGTCACTCAAACGAATAAAAAGACCGAGGGAAGCTTCTCTCTGCCTTTTTATTCATCTGCACCACAAAAAAATACGGCCTCAGAAAAGCAGGCTGCTCGACCGATTTATAAAGGGACTGCTCACAGTCTAATTTTTTTCTTGGGCCTTTAAATAGCCCTCCAAGCCTCAACATGAACTAACTTGAAAATTTCTTTTGCGGCATGATAACCCAATTTGCCTAATAACTAAAGAAGCAAAAAGAACTCTTGTTAAAACTGTCTTTACTTTGTCATTTAACATTTTTCCTTTGAAGAGTAACTACCTATAGATTTCACTCTGTCTAATGCCATACGTCTCAAGAGCAAAAGGGCTAAGCTGAAATACTGTTTCAATGCTATCATGGTTGTTTGTCAGAAGTTATAAATCAACATATTAAGTCCTGATTTAAACTTAACCAAGTCCCAATCTTCATTTATTTATTTGTTTTATTACTTATTTTTCACATACATGTAGGATTGAAGAAATATTGGTTTTTATATACATGGTCCATATTGTGAAGGCGAATGGACTAGAGATTTTCATCAAAAGATTTAAGGATGGTGCCTACTATTGTTATTGCACATAAGTTCTGCGCAGCTTGCCAAGTCTATTGAAACCTGTCCAGCATTGGTGGGAAGTGAGAGCTTTCATACACCACTGCACCATCTCTCCTCCCAGCAGGAAAACCTATTTGAAAATAGCATAGAGTATCCTTATTAAGAGCCATCCCTTGGTTCATCAGCCTAGTTTACTGGCCAAGCTCGATCCTTATAGTGATTTCCTGTAGCTAAGACAGTGGAAGAATAGGAGTTAGGGTTAGGGTTAGAAGTTTACCTGATTCTGCCGGTTATAACTGTAAAGATTGTAAATCAAATCACTTGAAATTAGAGCAGATCAAGCATATCTTTTTTTTTTTGCAAGAAGGGGAAACCAGAGTATACCTACAAAAAGAAAAACCTGATCACATCCTATAGGTTGGAGGTTTCAATCTGGTTAAGAGCATTCATGCTTTTGCTGAGTATCTCAAGGAGTATACACTGGCAGTAGTGTAAATTACTAAGCAGAAGGTGTGCCCATGTCTTTCTATGATGACATAATTTCTACGTATTAATTTGAGAAAAAAGAAGCTACATTGATAAATGGTTTGGCAGATGATCAAAAGAGTTAAAATCAAGGAGGATCAATGCAGAGACAAAGTAACGAAGTTACCTAAACACCTGCTCCAAGATGCTTTTAATTAATAAAATTCATGTTAAGTGCAGCAAAACTAATTGAACATTACGGGTATAAACCATGCAAAGGATCACTCCTTGTTGAGTTCATATGATAATGCTATTGATCAAATCATAATTTGCAATTTGTAATCAAATTTTGACTTAGGTATTTTCCCTCCTTGGTCTCCCTTTTTGGCTGTTCGCAACTAAAGAACATCAAAATGAGTCTTACCCAATTCCAGGTAAGAACGGTCTGTTTCTTGCTAGCAGAGACTGCAGTGTCAATATAATGGGTTTCATTTGGCTAATCTGCAGAAAAGAATAAGGCATGATTCAGGAGGGCGAAAATGGCGAGGCCAAAAAAACCAGCCTAGTCTTATGTATGTCATAGAATTGTGCCCCGTCGCAAGTTACAACTGTCTCTCCTTGAGAAAAAAGAAAACATTTTACTACATCAGTTTCAGGGCATTTGGTATGCAGGTCAGATTCCACAGGTCAAGTTTAGAAGTTCCCTAAGACCTGAAACGACCTTTCTGCAGAGTGATTAGGGTTAGTAGACACTTTTGATATTCTCTATTTATCTGTAGCACAGTGACATGTACACTTGTGACCTGTGTTTTAGACCTGCTGACCTTTGGTCATCTTCAAGATGTATTGGAAAGTTATGCTGGTTCTTTGGAGTCATCCCACCTATTAATTAACTGACCTTATAGATCTCACTCCTTTTCATATTTACACCTTGATCCTAAGGACTGGTTATTAGGGCCAATTCCTTTTTATAATACACCCATCCCACCTTGGGTAACACTAACAATAAATTAACCACCCACCCCCTCCTTTAGCAATCTTGAGGAGATTGACATGCTGACACAATTACACCCACCCCACCAAAAATGACATAAATAAATTACCCACCACCACCCCCCCACCCCCCTCAGTAAGCAAGGCTCAATGTGCGGACACAATAGGCCATTTTCGAGTTCATGTCTGCCTCCTCTTCAAAGCGAGTCTAAGTGTGACGTTTTTCCTATAAAAATAGTTTTCATTCATATGTAAAGTAGAACTAATTACCGTGACAAAAACTTAGCACTAAGACTCACTTTGAAGAGGAGGCAGACATGGACTTCGAAATGGCCTATTACTTCCATCATTCCATTTGGCCCCCTCCAGAAGGACGGTCGTTTTGTCCTTCAAAGAATTGAAGATCAGAATAATGATAAAGATTGGTTTGATATTCGGGTACAGAGTTGTTATTAAATGGAATCTCCCACAGTTTACTTACAAGATCGTTGCTTTATCGTCCCAAAAGTAATGTTCCTTATAAAAAATGGTGTATTAGAATGGGAAACTTCGTGCAAAAGCATAAAACAAATCATTCTCGTTCTCAGATCCCATCGTTTCTCTTAGCCGACGGGAACTTTGCACGAGAACACGAAGGGCACGTGGCTTCAAGTGACCTCAACTAAGAGATTGTTTCTCTTCGTGTGACTGTCAAACAGAAAGAAGCAATAAGTAGTATCGTAGTTTTATTCAAAGACACTCCGGTTCAAGAATTTATTGTTCGCAGCAAGAGGCTTACCCATGAAAAAATAGGCACGCATTACGTACATGTGGTGCAGTAGGCTGGTATTGGCCGTGTTTTCACGAACGGGTTTTCAGGTCGCTTAGTGAGTGACAACCGAAAATTACGTGGAAACAGTTCCTTTCCCGATTACGAACAGTTTTCACTTAAGTTAGCCCTATCGGATAGGGTTGGTACCTGGATGGGGGACCATTGGGAATCTCCGAAACGAAGATATCTCATCTTTTTTGTTTACTTGATTTCTTTTTTGTATTTGGTTGTTAACGGTTTTTCTGTAATCTTCTTTTCGCGTTTTTGATGAATGGGGATGGAGTCCCTAAGCAGTGCCGTTACGAAGCTGGTGTTGACTCACAAATCCTGTGAGGCCTGATTACCCATTTTATTTTTATTTGTATCATTTTTTATTTACGATTTATTTTGTCATTAACCGATTACGTATAAATTGCGGTAGTAGTTTTCACTAAAGTTAAGCCCGTTCGGCTGGAGTTAATACTTGGATGGGAGACCACCGAAAAACCCCCTTGATGAAGACATCAAGTCTTCTATTTTGTATTTGGTTGTTCAAGGCTTCTTTGGAATCTTCTTTTATCCTGTATTGGAAGGAATAGCGATGAAATCCCCAAACGGTGCAAGCTAAGCACAAAGCCTACAAGCGCTCTAGACAAAAATGCCACCAATGTTAACGCCATTGTTGAGGTTGACCATTGCTCTTGCAAAGTAAAACAAAGACGACAAATAAGCCGCAAACAAAATAACTGTAAAATGGACATCAAATTTTAAAAGTCAAGGAAATCCTGCATTAGTTTCGTAATTCATGCACGCGCTGCAGGCCTACAATCTTTACACTCCCTCAAACAGCTCTGATGACAACATAGATATTGCCTTTATAGTGCATTACCCACGATAATTTGAATTCCCTAGAAGTTTTTTCGTGCGAAGGCCCCGCCGGCTAAGAGAAATGATGGGATCTAGGAACGAGAAAGAAAACGGATGCAATACTTACTTCATGTAAACTTTAAACAGAGGTAATTTTTACTAAACTATTTTTTTTATTGGATTCTATCATCTGTCAACATAATCTCTCCATTTGTTGGCCATGTTCATGTGCACACGAAATTTCAAGGCAGCGTTGAGCATAATTACGTAAGCCCCACCAAAGCGGCTATGCTACCTACGCTGCATAATCATCAACTGCTGGCCACTAAAACGGTAAGCGCAAGCCCTGCTCTCGGAGACCGACGGGTGTCACCAAATTTCAGAGGTTTGTGGCATGCAGCCCTTAGTAGTTGAATTCAGAAGCAGGCAAGCAGTTGTATTTCGATTCAAATGAAAACTAGAGAGGTGGTGAAATGTTCGATGAAGCTAATGCAAAATGCAAACCTCTCACAGATGAAAAGGGTGACGTTAAAAAGGACTCATGGAGAGGAGAGGAGAGCATTACGAGCTATTAGGGAGCTTCACGGTACACCTGGCGTTTTTGAGTCACGGATGGAAACCCGGGAACTGATATGAGTTGTTGTCCTTTTTGTGGCTACTACTCGTTGAGAGTAGCCAGCCTCTGATGTTGCCACTTTCTAGGAGTGAGTGTAAGAAGTGCTAATCTTCGGATAGTGTTCAGAATCGCACGGTCGGGCTTCGACCGACACCTATGCTATAACGACCGACAACGATGTCATGTTATCATTCATATAATTAAAGGAGCGATGTCCAGTTTTCATTCTACCGTGTAGTAGTGGCCAACTCGACTACCTATTTTTTAACTTGTCTTAACACGACCACATTTACTCGGAAGGTATGTTTTCACTGTAAAAGACGATTAGCTCAAAAATCTACTCGGAAAGGCTCCCTATTGACATGTTTACTGTCCTGTTTGCGGTCTACAGATGTGCATAAGGCACAAAACCAAAAAACGAATTTGTCATTAACAGTATTTATTATATGACCTCAAAATCAAGGATTGAAAACACAGTAGCAAAGCTGCTCGGTTGGACAATGGTCACAAACCATACTGGCCTGTGTAAGGGTTCTAGTTTATATTTGTAGTCTGTGAAGGAGCTAAAGCACCCAAGTTTTTAAGTTCACCTGCACTTACCCCTAACAAATTCAAGCAATTTTGTCAAAGACACACCTCTTCACAATCAATTATTTCAATGAGGGAATCTTTTGCTCTTGCTTACATTATTCTTGTCTCAAGATTTTGTTGCTAGAACCTGTGTTACTATACGCAAATTGACTTCAAATGTGGGAGAACTTGTATAAACTCATTGAACTTTCTAATTTTTAGTTGCAGATAGTCAGCAAATTTGAA
This sequence comes from Montipora capricornis, assembly GCF_036669925.1. Lineage (NCBI taxonomy): Eukaryota > Metazoa > Cnidaria > Anthozoa > Scleractinia > Acroporidae > Montipora > Montipora capricornis. Next base: position 38,559,216 of record NC_090895.1, on the reverse strand, counting down.
AAACGGAAAAATTATTAAGTGCAAAAAGCGGTAATTAGCTTTCATAGAAACGTCATCAATGCGCTTCTATCATGCCACGAAATAAAACATTAATCAATTTAAAACCGTTCTTTGAATATGAAAAACGAGAATTCATGATCATTTACGTCTCTTTTTAGGGCCACCAGTTATCACAGTTATATTTTTTAACGACTAACAGCAAAAGTTTCAAGTCATCTCAATGCTAACGTAGTCAACAACAACAATAGTAAGAACAATCAACACAACTTTTCAGCTGGCGTGATATGGTCTGAGAAGCGCACGAGAAGGGAAGAAGCTGCTAGTTCGTTTTGGGGGCTTTTTTAAAAAACAATGCATATTCGGAGAAGCTTGGAGTAATTTCAAAAGTAGATAGCTTGCAGTTTTTACGTAAAGAAGCCTCCAAATCAACTGCATTTTGGATCAGTAAAAGAACAACAACAAACAAAAGGGAGAAGGACTGGGCTCTTCTTCCCAGTCCCGTCGCAGCTACGCCTCTTGTTGGACTAACAGTTAACCCCCTTATCAGGGGCACCTAACGTCAATTTTCGGGAAATATCTGTTCGGAAGACGACTTGAGATCTAGAATTTTCGGAACATTTGTTGTAAAATTTATTGCTTGCCTGCCTGTCCTAGGATTTTCGAACATCTAAAAAATGTTATAATTGCCCATTTTTAACGGATTTTTACCTCAAAAAGGTCACCTAGAATTTTCGGGCGCCTTTTTTCTGGCTAAAATTTTCGAAAAAGTAAGTTTTGATCCCTAAAATTTTCGGACCACTAGACTTTCAGCTAGGAAATCCGAACAGATGAAAAATTTTTGAGGGATAAAAATATGCCAATATCTACAGTTTAAATACTAAAATACGTTAAACAATACTATGTTTAAGTGGTTTTGAACTACATTCTCGTTGGGTGCCCCTGCCTTATGTCCGTGTGCTATGTTAACCATATTGACCCCTCTCTAAGCTCCGAAAATTATTCAGTGAGTATTATATTCATTGGGGGAAAGCGCTTGAACACTGTTTTCTTTCTTCGTTATCCGTTTCATTGCGTTCTTGCCCAGAAGTAGCAATAGTTCCAGAAATTCGCAGCATGTAAGCACGGATATACCAATCCACAAACCCAGCTGACCGCCAATGTCTGCCAGTAAGTTGACATCCTGAAATAAAATCAAATCATCTCGGATATTCTCCGAATATTGACTTTACATAATTTAAAATATTTTAACATAACATCACAAAATTGCATGTTACAATAGCCCAAATTGGATATATTAAAGTTCAGTCCTAAACAAAAGGCATCATCTCGAGGCTCTGGGGAATAAATATTAGGATTCCCCAGGGCCTCGAGATGGTGACTTCTGTTTAGGACTGAATTTTAATCTATCTAAATAAGGCTTTGTGTTAATTTCTTTTTAATCGTTGCCTAAGAATTTTGCGATGTTTCTTGGTTCACATTGTTTCGGTCGCACAAAGATACTGTGTAAGCCTCAGGGTTTCATTCAATTTTTTAATTCGATATTCAACTGTCCAGGACTTTTTAACCACGCCTTGTAAATTCTATTAGTAAATTTTGTAAA
>NC_090895.1:38542616-38550116 GCF_036669925.1 Montipora capricornis | reverse complement strand
ATCAGGAGCCTACAACTCCAATACTGGTTCTATGTGTTACTCCAATACTGGTCGTATGTTACCCCAATACTGTTGCTATGTTACTCCAATACTGGTTCTATGTTACCCCAATACTGTTGCTATGTTACTCCAATACTGGTTCTATGTTACGGCATTTTCAGAGATCAAGCTATTTTTAGACGAGTTCTTAAATAAGATTTTGCTTGCACGAGTGACCATTCTCAATCCCGTGAGTAATAATTTCTAATGCAAGACTTGTGATTAGCCGTAAAGCAAAACAAATACGACTGTACAATGAAGTTAATTGTGCACTCCTCAGTAGTCATGTGCTTCTGCCCCGAGGCAATCATAAGCATATGCAACATGCGCAGTGACCATAAGTACTTTTTTGTTCGGGCAAAAGACACTCATTGACGAAAGGTTAGTGTGTCTGTGCATGTTGCTTGTGCTTGCACATGCGTCACTACTGGCGACCAGAATTTAAGGCTACGGCTAAGACTAATTCTCAACTTTGGCTCTTTCAATGGCAAACAAGATGTTGATTAGATGAAGGCAGGCAGAAAGGAAATCAGTTTTCAATAGAATCTAACGGAGTGAGTAAAAGGCTCACCATATCTCTCTTTCCTGTGTACCGTCAAGAATTATAGAGTCGACCGAGGATCCAATAAACTTAGTTGAAGATAAAACCGAACGAAAAATCCTCTGTGGCTAACTCATATAATAGTGTGAAGTTACACACAATACACAAACTATACTGAATCATAGAAGCACTGAAAGTACGACTTAAAAAACCACTTTTTTTTCAATGCGCCAAGACCTTTTTTCTCTTAAAAAAAACAGATTATCTTGTGAATATGAAATACCTCCCAAATGTCCGGTGTTATGTGTTTTAAGAATTGGTCGTTTTCCACCATCTTCACTCCAGCCACTGTTGAACTGATAACAGTTACCATAGCGATAGTCCCAGAAGCGAGTCCAGAACTTGGAATAGTTCCTGTAGTGATAAAACCGTTTCACATTTCAAGTTATTTAATACCTTCTTTCTTGATTTAAAAGATGGTGGGTATCGAAATTCTACACCATCGTATTTAAAGCTTCAAATATTCGTATTTTACATAATATCGTTACATCTTTGTCACGAGAACGTATCTACAAGCCTTGTGAAAGTGGACAAAAGATTGTTGCTAAACAGTTCTCGACCGCGTTCCCATGGTGCTTAGGGCGGTGCATGGTTGAACAACTCCAAATAGTGTCACCTCCCCCATTTTACCTCTATCTACAGACCCAGTTGCACTTTGTAGGAAGCCTCTGTTGCGCTAAGTTTTGACAAATGACCATTCTGATTTACAGTGTAACATAAAAGAAAACATGTTAATAAGGTATCTTAAGCCAACGTTAAACTCCCTATTGTAATCGCCGCGATGGCAACCATGGGTTACCGTCAAACGTACCATCACAAGCTTAATAGAATTAAGAAAAGAAGAACCTTACCTACAATCCTTCCCTCTGAAGTTACAATCAAACACAAAGTCGTTAAATTGTTCCCCCATATCGTGTAATGTGGTGTAGTTCTCCGCTGCTAGTTTCCCTATGAGCATATCTTCAAAAAGATATTCGATTTCCATTTCCCGTTCTGCGTCAACGAATTCCGAGTCTTTACTTGCGCCTGAGAGATCTTCCCATGATTCCTCTGAAAGCAGGCTTGGAAACTCTAAAATTGCATAAATAAAGCCACTAAAACTAACATTTTCATAAAAATTGGGAAAAACAAAATGTTCCTGTAAGGGGCTAAAGTAACAAGAAGGAAACACAAGCGCATGCGAATGCAAATTCCTCTACGCGCGAGGAGGAGGATGCACTGCTCAAAATGGAGACGCAGTTGTGTGTTACGCTCGACAAATACACTTCGAGAAAATCTTCATTTCATCTCAACCTCTCCAAAGATTTGATACAAAAAATTAAGATTTCCCCGAATCGTCGTGGCTTGCGCTCCTGTCCGCGGTAACGCGGCCATGGGAAATTATGCGTAGTTGCCTTGCGCAATGCAACACTGAAATCATCTAGTCACTAAGCCGTTCATTCTCACCGTTCTGGACGCCGAACAGTCTACGAATCTCTTCTTTTATCGATTTGAAGTAGTCAGGAGGTATTTTGTCTTTTCTAACAGGGTTTTGGTTACAGACCACTACAGTAGGGAAGAAAGCTTCCTGTTGATAAACAAAACATTTTAAAGACAAAGGACTATAAAGTAGGTCGCCATTTATGAAAGTGGTCTATGTCGTTACCAGAGCGTCTCAGACATGCGCAAAAGAGAAAAGCTCTGGGTTCGAGAGTGCAAGAATCCTGAGATTCCACAGAAGAGCAGAGTAAACCGTAGAAAAGCATCAAACCAGAGATCTTTTATTCAAATGAGACCTTGATGCCACGTTTCTGAGCTCACCATTCATGTGAATATTTTACCTTGAACGACGGGGTTAATAAGTTGATTTAAAACAAAATAGTATAAAAATAACTGAACCATTTAATTTGGAATAATGTGTATGTCTGAAGAATTAAAGAAAACGAGTAAAAAATGAAATCTTACGCATACGCAGGAAAATCACAAACCAACCGGAAAGATGAAATATTGTGTTCGTCGCTATGACCATCTTGGAGATAATTATGCGATTGTTGTATCCAAAACTTGAGACCGACATGTGATTTTCTCCCGTTACAAATTACGACAAATTACTTAATAAACTACGTTATTTAGTAGGCCAGCCGATGTACCAGGCTGCTGCTTATGTCGGCTAGTAATCTCCGCGGCTGAGAGATATTTGAATGAAGGGGTAGTTTCTAAAGAAACTGTGGTGCTGCGTCGGTGGGGAAGTAGTATACAAAAATTTGGTTTTATCAACGGAGTTGATAATGTAAATTGGCCACCGTACAGCGATTCTAAAAGCTGACGTTTCGAGCGTTAGCCCTTCGTCAGAGCGAATCGAGGGATTATGGGTTACGTGTAGTTTTTATAGTAGAGTAGGAGCTACGCTATTGATGGTAACATGGCAACGTGAAAAATAGGAATATATTAGTTAAATGAAAAGCGTTCGTTAATACCGTGAGGATTAAGGGTGCCGATTTGAAAATGAATTTTTGTTCCAGATTCTTGCGGCTTTCCGTCGTACCTAGATGTAGGGAAAGGCCGCAGATAGCCATGTGTTTTTTGGAGTGGTTAGGCAGATTAAAATGGCGAGCGACTGGCTTAGATACATCCTTGTCATTCTTCTCAACATCGCGAAGGTGTTCGCGGAATCGGTCACCTAGTCGTCTACCTGTCTCACCAATGTATAATTTATTGCATAACGTACAGGTTATGCAATAAATGTCATTTGAGGAGGTACATGTGAAACGATCGGTGATCTTAACAGATCGCTTAGGTCCCGATATCTTGCTAGTGTTAACAATGAAAAGACAAGTTTTGCATCGTGAGCGCGCGCATTTGAAAGTGCCGGGTTGCTCGTTAGTTTTGAGCGCGCTTCTAACTAAAAAGTTGCCTACGTTTTTGTCGCGTTTGAATGAAATAAGTGGAGGTTGCGAAAAGATTCTACCAGTCTCGGGATCATTTTGGAGTAATTTAAAATTACTAAGAATGATGCTTTTGACTGCGTGATTATGAGGATGGAAAGTGAGGGTGAATGGAATTCTGTCATTCTTATCTTTTTGTGACGTTTGTAGTGATGACTGTCGATCAAATTGTTGGGCGCGATGATGACCCACTTTGACCACAGAGACAGGATAGCCACGTTTCTCGAAGAACTGGCACATCTCCTCTGATTTGCTGGAAAAATCGGAGTCATCACTACATAGACGTCGAAGTCTAAGAAATTGAGAATAAGGAATGGAGTTCTTGACATGTGATGGATGTGACGATGAGTACAACAAATAACTGTGTGAATCAGTAGGTTTGTAGTGCACACTAGTACATAGCACGTTGCCTCTAATAGAAACTTTGATATCTAGGAAAGCCAATGAAGTTTCCGAAATTTCCCAGGTATATTTAAGAGCCGGATGAAAAGAGTTGACGGAGGTTATAAATTGATCGAGTTCTTCTCTGCTGGATGAAATAGCGCCGATGCAGTCGTCGATGTAGCGGCCGTGGAGTTCTGGTTTGGGGCCGTTGTACTGATTAAAAGATTGGTGTTCAACATATCCTACAAAAAGATTGGCATAGCTAGGTCCCATTCTTGTGCCCATCGCTACACCATTAATTTGTTTGTAATAGTTGCCGGCGAATGAAAAACAGTTAAGCGTTAAAACGAGTTCGGCAAGGCGGAGGAGCGTTTCCGAGCTAGGTTCTTTGACAGTGCGTTGATCGAAAAAGTGTTTAAGTGCTTGAAGACCTTCGCTATTAGGAATGACTGTGTATAGAGATGTAATGTCCATGGTGAAAATAAGTTTGTCTTGGCCGGAGAAATTGAAATCGCGGAAAATTTGTAGTGCGTGTGTACTGTCTTTAATGTATGATGGCAAAGATTTGACGATAGGCGTCATAATCCTGTCTAAGTAGCTAGAAATGAGTTCGGTGGGGCAACTACAGGCAGAAACAATAGGGCGACCTGGGTTGTTGGGTTTGTGAATTTTAGGCAAGAAGTAAATGCACGAAGTTCTAGGGGTGTTGATGATGCGATTAGTGGCAGTGTCCGGTAATTCTTGATTAACTATAAGATTTTGAATGGTGTCTTTGACAAGTTTTTGATTTTTGGAAGTGAGATCTTTAGGGATTTTGGCATAAAACGAGGTATCCGAAAGTTGCCGCAAAGCTTCTTTTTGGTAAAGGTCGGACCGCCAAAACAACAACCGCGCCGCCTTTGTCGGCCGATTTGACAACTATGTCGTTGCGTTTACTAAGCCTTTTTTCACGACAAAGAGGATGATTCGGACATTTCTAATAAAGATATTTTGAAACACTTCTAGTTCGCATATCCAAATGGACTCCCCCAGAGGGACAATTTGCCGCTTTAGATTTTTTCACCAACAATGCCGTCACGACATTCACAAACTTAAATTCAATCGCAACACTAAATTTTCCAACCTTTCCTCGGAAGAGTGGGCGGCGCTTAAAAATCTTAGTAAACGCAACGACATAGTTGTCAAATCGGCCGACAAAGGCGGCGCGGTAGTTGTTTGGCGGTCCGACCTTTACCAAAAAGAAGCTTTGCGGCAACTTTCGGATACCTCGTTTTATGCCAAAATCCCTAAAGATCTCACTTCCAAAATCAAAAACTTGTCAAAGACACCATTCAAAATCTTATAGTTAATCAAGAATTACCGGACACTGCCACTAATCTCATCATCAACACCCCTAGAACTTCGTGCATTTACTTCTTGCCTAAAATTCACAAACCCAACAACCCAGGTCGCCCTATTGTTTCTGCCTGTAGTTGCCCCACCGAACTCATTTCTAGCTACTTAGACAGGATTATGACGCCTATCGTCAAATCTTTGCCATCATACATTAAAGACAGTACACACGCACTACAAATTTTCCGCGATTTCAATTTCTCCGGCCAAGACAAACTTATTTTCACCATGGACATTACATCTCTATACACAGTCATTCCTAATAGCGAAGGTCTTCAAGCACTTAAACACTTTTTTCGATCAACGCACTGTCAAAGAACCTAGCTCGGAAACGCTCCTCCGCCTTGCCGAACTCGTTTTAACGCTTAACTGTTTTTCATTCGCCGGCAACTATTACAAACAAATTAATGGTGTAGCGATGGGCACAAGAATGGGACCTAGCTATGCCAATCTTTTTGTAGGATATGTTGAACACCAATTTTTTAATCAGTACAACGGCCCCAAACCAGAACTCCACGGCCGCTACATCGACGACTGCATCGGCGCTATTTCATCCAGCAGAGAAGAACTCGATCAATTTATAACCTCCGTCAACTCTTTTCATCCGGCTCTTAAATATACCTGGGAAATTTCGGAAACTTCATTGGCTTTCCTAGATATCAAAGTTTCTATTAGAGGCAACGTGCTATGTACTAGTGTGCACTACAAACCTACTGATTCACACAGTTATTTGTTGTACTCATCGTCACATCCATCACATGTCAAGAACTCCATTCCTTATTCTCAATTTCTTAGACTTCGACGTCTATGTAGTGATGACTTCCGATTTTTCCAGCAAATCAGAGGAGATTGTGCCAGTTCTTCGAGAAACGTGGCTATCCTGTCTCTGTGGTCAAAGTGGGTCATCATCGCGCCCAACAATTTGATCGACAGTCATCACTACAAACGTCACAAAAAGATAAGAATGACAGAATTCCATTCACCCTCACTTATCATCCTCATAATCACGCAGTCAAAAGCATCATTTTAGTAAATTTAAATTACTCCAAAATGATCCCGAGGACTGGTAGAATCTTTTCGCAACCTCCACTTATTTCATTCAAAACGCGGACAAAAGCGTAGGCAACTTTTTAGTTAGAAGCGCGCTCAAAACTAACGAGCAACCCGGCACTTTCAAATGCGCGCGCTCACGATGCAAAACTTGTCTTTTCATTGTTAACACTAGCAAGATATCGGGACCTAAGCGATCTGTTAAGATCACCGATCGTTTCACATGTACCTCCTCAAATGTCATTTATTGCATAACCTGTACGTTATGCAATAAATTATACATTGGTGAGACAGGTAGACGACTAGGTGACCGATTCCGCGAACACCTTCGCGATGTTGAGAAGAATGACAAGGATGTATCTAAGCCAGTCGCTCGCCATTTTAATCTGCCTAACCACTCCAAAAAACACATGGCTATCTGCGGCCTTTCCCTACATCTAGGTACGACGGAAAGCCGCAAGAATCTGGAACAAAAATTCATCTTTCAAATCGGCACCCTTAATCCTCACGGTATTAACGAACGCTTTTCATTTAACTAATATATTCCTATTTTTCACGTTGCCATGTTACCATCAATAGCGTAGCTCCTACTCTACTATAAAAACTACACGTAACCCATAATCCCTCGATTCGCTCTGACGAAGGGCTAACGCTCGAAACGTCAGCTTTTAGAATCGCTGTACGGTGGCCAATTTACATTATCAACTCCGTTGATAAAGCTAAATTTTGAGAGATATTTGGCCGGGAAGCGAAGCTTCAAGGACAAATGTGAAATTTCTTCCGTGCTTAAGTTGGATAAGAACAGTTGGTTATCTTTTTTTGCTAAACAGTGTATTAATTCGCTGTTTTTATAAAATGAATCAGTATACAGGTTTGCTTAGGACTAAATCTGAAATTTCACTCGTAACTTTCTTCATCTTCAAAGACGTTCAGTTGACAGCATATTTCTTGACTTTTTTGTGATTTCCAGAACACCATTTGCGACCAGCTTGTTAATGTCACTATCACTGGACTCTACAAAACGAGTTTATTTTTTTGTTGTTGTGGCAAGTGTTAGAGGTGTTGCAGAAATGTGGATGTAGAAATGACATCGCCAAACAAGGCAAAGGT
>NC_090895.1:38530116-38537616 GCF_036669925.1 Montipora capricornis | reverse complement strand
GCGCAATTTCACGGACGTGAACAGCAAAGGATATTTGGAGTTTGACGACAAGCCCTTCGGTTTTCAATGGCCAGAAAGACCAATTCGTGTACTGGGCACTTTTCTCTTTCTCACAATTCAAAAGGAAATGAAAAAATACAAATTTTACGCTAAAATTGCAAAAAACTGAAGACTATTCTTGATATATGGAACTGCCGGAGTCTCGTTATTTGAAAGATGTCTTGGTATCTCGCAACTGGTACATTCAATCTCCAGCCTGGTTGTTCCTCAGGATCATCTTGAGGCTGTGAATTCGGGCCTCGTCAAATTCGTTTGGGGCAACAAAACGACAAAATCAAGCGCAAAGTTATGGTTTTAGATTACGATCAAAAAGGTCTACCAGCACCTAGCATAGATGCTTTGCAAAAGTCACTGAAGTTAGCTTGGATTTCTAGACTGTTAGCTGGTGAACAAAAGCAAAGTGAATCTTGGAAAGCGATTCCAAACTACATGTTTGGGAAATACCGTATTTACTCGAATAAGCGCCGCCCTCGAATAAGCGTCGCATCTGGGACAAAAAAGTTAATAAGCGCCGCCCTCGAATAAGCGCTGCACCACCGATGCGGCGCTTATTCGAGGAATTCCGTATAACCAGGAAAAACTCTAAAAAACAATTTTAAAAGAGGTTAAGCTTGAGTCCTACGACAAAGAAAAGCAATAATAGCCTTTGAGAAATCTTGGCGGGTAGGCAAAAGATAAGAAATTAAATTTACAATATTTGCAGCCACAGGAATAATCTTCTTTGGTGCAATTTTTTGCGATAAGTTGGCGCAGAAAGATTTACAACTGCGATTATACTGTACGGAGCAAAAGAATTTTCTGTCAATTTCGTAGGGACTAAACTTGACCGCAACCAGGGACCCGTTTCTCGCAACTCCCGAAAACGTTTCGGGCCCGAAAAGTTAATTGCGAAACTGCCAACCGCTTATTTTGGAAAGCCGATCTTTTAAACATGTCTCATGGTAGCAAAAATAAAAATGACTGTAAAGTTTGACGACTTAAATCCTCTCCGTTCTTGAGAATTGTGACACCCAAAAAAGACCCGGAAAGTTTTAGGACTTTTGAGAAACGGGCCCCAGGAGCCATAATCAGGAGCCACAACTCCAATACTGGTTCTATGTGTTACTCCAATACTGGTCGTATGTTACCCCAATACTGTTGCTATGTTACTCCAATACTGGTCCTATGTTACCCCAATACTGTTGCTATGTTACTCCAATACTGGTTCTATGTTACGGCATTTTCAGAGATCAAGCTATTTTAGACGAGTTCTTAAATAAGATTTTGCTTGCACGAGTGACCATTCTCAATCCCGTGAGTAATATTTCTAATGCAAGACTTGTGATTAGCCGTAAAGCAAACAAATACGACTGTACAATGAAGTTAATTGTGCACTCCTCAGTAGTCATGTGCTTCTGCCCCGAGGCAATCATAAGCATATGCAGCATGCGCAGTGACCATAAGTACTTTTTTTGTCGGGGCAAAAGACACTCATTGACGAAAGGTTAGTGTGTCTGTGCATGTTGCTTGTGCTTGCGCATGCGTCACTACTGGCGACCAGAATTTAGGCTGCGGCTAAGACTAATTCTCAACTTTGGCTCTTTCAATGGCAAACAAGATGTTGATTAGATGAAGGCAGGCAGAAAGGAAAATCAGTTTTCAATAGAATCTAACGGAGTGAGTACAAGGCTCACCATATCTCTCTTTCCTGTGTACCGTCAAGAATTATAGAGTCGACCGAGGATCCAATAAACTCAGTTGAAGATTAAAACCGAACGAAAAATCCTCTGTGGCTAACTCATATAATAGTGTGAAGTTACACACAATACACAAACTATACTGAATCATAGAAGCACTGAAAGTACGACTTAAAAAACCACTTTTTTTTCAATGCGCCAAGACCTTTTTTCTCTTAAAAAAAACAGATTATCTTGTGAATATGAAATACCTCCCAAATGTCCGGTGTTATGTGTTTTAAGAATTGGTCGTTTTCCACCATCTTCACTCCAGCCACTGTTGAACTGATAACAGTTACCATAGCGATAGTCCCAGAAGCGAGTCCAGAACTTGGAATAGTTCCTGTAGTGATAAAACCGTTTCACATTTCAAGTTATTTAATACCTTCTTTCTTGATTTAAAAGATGGTGGGTATCGAAATTCTACACCATCGTATTTAAAGCTTCAAATATTCGTATTTTACATAATATCGTTACATCTTTGTCACGAGAACGTATCTACAAGCCTTGTGAAAGTGGACAAAAGATTGTTGCTAAACAGTTCTCGACCGCGTTCCCATGGTGCTTAGGGCGGTGCATGGTTGAACAACTCCAAATAGTGTCACCTCCCCCATTTTACCTCTATCTACAGACCCAGTTGCACTTTGTAGGAAGCCTCTGTTGCGCTAAGTTTTGACAAATGACCATTCTGATTTACAGTGTAACATAAAAGAAAACATGTTAATAAGGTATCTTAAGCCAACGTTAAACTCCCTATTGTAATCGCCGCGATGGCAACCATGGGTTACCGTCAAACGTACCATCACAAGCTTATAGAATTAAGAAAAGAAGAACCTTACCTACAATCCTTCCCTCTGAAGTTACAATCAAACACAAAGTCGTTAAATTGTTCCCCCATATCGTGTAATGTGGTGTAGTTCTCCGCTGCTAGTTTCCCTATGAGCATATCTTCAAAAAGATATTCGATTTCCATTTCCCGTTCTGCGTCAACGAATTCCGAGTCTTTACTTGCGCCTGAGAGATCTTCCCATGATTCCTCTGAAACCAGGCTTGGAAACTCTAAAATTGCATAAATAAAGCCACTAAAACTAACATTTTCATAAAAATTGGGAAAAACAAAATGTTCCTGTAAGGGGCTAAAGTAACAAGAAGGAAACACAAGCGCATGCGAATGCAAATTCCTCTACGCGCGAGGAGGAGGATGCACTGCTCAAAATGGAGACGCAGTTGTGTGTTACGCTCGACAAATACACTTCGAGAAAATCTTCATTTCATCTCAACCTCTCCAAAGATTTGATACAAAAAATTAAGATTTCCCCGAATCGTCGTGGCTTGCGCTCCTGGCCGCGGTAACGCGGCCATGGGAATTATGCGCAGTTGCCTTGCGCAATGCAACACTGAAATCATCTAGTCACTAAGCCGTTCATTCTCACCGTTCTGGACGCCGAACAGTCTACGAATCTCTTCTTTTATCGATTTGAAGTAGTCAGGAGGTATTTTGTCTTTTCTAACAGGGTTTTGGTTACAGACCACTACAGTAGGGAAGAAAGCTTCCTGTTGATAAACAAAACATTTTAAAGACAAAGGACTATAAATTAGGTCGCCATTTATGAAAGTGGTCTATGTCGTTACCAGAGCGTCTCAGACATGCGCAAAAGAGAAAAGCTCTGGGTTCGAGAGTGCAAGAATCCTGAGATTCCACAGAAGAGCAGAGTAAACCGTAGAAAAGCATCAAACCAGAGATCTTTTATTCAAATGAGACCTTGATGCCACGTTTCTGAGCTCACCATTCATGTGAATATTTTACCTTGAACGACGGGTTAATAAGTTGATTTAAAAAACAATAGTACAAAAATAACTGAACCATTTAATTTGGAATAATGTGTATGTCTGAAGAATTAAAGAAAACGAGTAAAAAATGAAATCTTACGCATACGCAGGAAAATCACTAACCAACCGGAAAGATGAAATATTGTGTTCGTCGCTATGACCATCTTGGAGATAATTATGCGATTGTTGTATCCAAAACTTGAGACCGACATGTGATTTTCTCCCGTTACAAATTACGACAAATTACTTAATAAACTACGTTATTTAGTAGGCCAGCCGATGTACCAGGCTGCTGCTTATGTCGGCTAGTAATCTCCGCGGCTGAGAGATATTTGAATGAAGGGGTAGTTTCTAAAGAAACTGTGGTGCTGCGTCGGTGGGGAAGTAGTATACAAAAATTTGGTTTTATCAACGGAGTTGATAATGTAAATTGGCCACCGTACAGCGATTCTAAAAGCTGACGTTTCGAGCGTTAGCCCTTCGTCAGAGCGAATCGAGGGATTATGGGTTACGTGTAGTTTTTATAGTAGAGTAGGAGCTACGCTATTGATGGTAACATGGCAACGTGAAAAATAGGAATATATTAGTTAAATGAAAAGCGTTCGTTAATACCGTGAGGATTAAGGGTGCCGATTTGAAAGATGAATTTTTGTTCCAGATTCTTGCGGCTTTCCGTCGTACCTAGATGTAGGGAAAGGCCGCAGATAGCCATGTGTTTTTTGGAGTGGTTAGGCAGATTAAAATGGCGAGCGACTGGCTTAGATACATCCTTGTCATTCTTCTCAACATCGCGAAGGTGTTCGCGGAATCGGTCACCTAGTCGTCTACCTGTCTCACCAATGTATAATTTATTGCATAACGTACAGGTTATGCAATAAATGACATTTGAGGAGGTACATGTGAAACGATCGGTGATCTTAACAGATCGCTTAGGTCCCGATATCTTGCTAGTGTTAACAATGAAAAGACAAGTTTTGCATCGTGAGCGCGCGCATTTGAAAGTGCCGGGTTGCTCGTTAGTTTTGAGCGCGCTTCTAACTAAAAAGTTGCCTACGTTTTTGTCGCGTTTGAATGAAATAAGTGGAGGTTGCGAAAAGATTCTACCAGTCTCGGGATCATTTTGGAGTAATTTAAAATTACTAAGAATGATGCTTTTGACTGCGTGATTATGAGGATGGAAAGTGAGGGTGAATGGAATTCTGTCATTCTTATCTTTTTGTGACGTTTGTAGTGATGACTGTCGATCAAATTGTTGGGCGCGATGATGACCCGCTTTGACCACAGAGACAGGATAGCCACGTTTCTCGAAGAACTGGCACATCTCCTCTGATTTGCTGGAAAAATCGGAGTCATCACTACATAGACGTCGAAGTCTAAGAAATTGAGAATAAGGAATGGAGTTCTTGACATGTGATGGATGTGACGATGAGTACAACAAATAACTGTGTGAATCAGTAGGTTTGTAGTGCACACTAGTACATAGCACGTTGCCTCTAATAGAAACTTTGATATCTAGGAAAGCCAATGAAGTTTCCGAAATTTCCCAGGTATATTTAAGAGCCGGATGAAAAGAGTTGACGGAGGTTATAAATTGATCGAGTTCTTCTCTGCTGGATGAAATAGCGCCGATGCAGTCGTCGATGTAGCGGCCGTGGAGTTCTGGTTTGGGGCCGTTGTACTGATTAAAAAATTGGTGTTCAACATATCCTACAAAAAGATTGGCATAGCTAGGTCCCATTCTTGTGCCCATCGCTACACCATTAATTTGTTTGTAATAGTTGCCGGCGAATGAAAAACAGTTAAGCGTTAAAACGAGTTCGGCAAGGCGGAGGAGCGTTTCCGAGCTAGGTTCTTTGACAGTGCGTTGATCGAAAAAGTGTTTAAGTGCTTGAAGACCTTCGCTATTAGGAATGACTGTGTATAGAGATGTAATGTCCATGGTGAAAATAAGTTTGTCTTGGCCGGAGAAATTGAAATCGCGGAAAATTTGTAGTGCGTGTGTACTGTCTTTAATGTATGATGGCAAAGATTTGACGATAGGCGTCATAATCCTGTCTAAGTAGCTAGAAATGAGTTCGGTGGGGCAACTACAGGCAGAAACAATAGGGTGACCTGGGTTGTTGGGTTTGTGAATTTTAGGCAAGAAGTAAATGCACGAAGTTCTAGGGGTGTTGATGATGCGATTAGTGGCAGTGTCCGGTAATTCTTGATTAACTATAAGATTTTGAATGGTGTCTTTGACAAGTTTTTGATTTTTGGAAGTGAGATCTTTAGGGATTTTGGCATAAAACGAGGTATCCGAAAGTTGCCGCAAAGCTTCTTTTTGGTAAAGGTCGGACCGCCAAACAACTACCGCGCCGCCTTTGTCGGCCGATTTGACAACTATGTCGTTGCGTTTACTAAGCCTTTTTTCACGACAAAGAGGATGATTCGGACATTTCTAATAAAGATATTTTTGAAACACTTCTAGTTCGCATATCCAAATGGACTCCCCCAGAGGGACAATTTGCCGCTTTAGATTTTTTCACCAAAAAATGCCGTCACGACATTCACAAACTTAAATTCAATCGCAACACTAAATTTTCCAACCTTTCCTCGGAAGAGTGGGCGGCGCTTAAAAATCTTAGTAAACGCAACGACATAGTTGTCAAATCGGCCGACAAAGGCGGCGCGGTAGTTGTTTGGCGGTCCGACCTTTACCAAAAAGAAGCTTTGCGGCAACTTTCGGATACCTCGTTTTATGCCAAAATCCCTAAAGATCTCACTTCCAAAAATCAAAAACTTGTCAAAGACACCATTCAAAATCTTATAGTTAATCAAGAATTACCGGACACTGCCACTAATCTCATCATCAACACCCCTAGAACTTCGTGCATTTACTTCTTGCCTAAAATTCACAAACCCAACAACCCAGGTCGCCCTATTGTTTCTGCCTGTAGTTGCCCCACCGAACTCATTTCTAGCTACTTAGACAGGATTATGACGCCTATCGTCAAATCTTTGCCATCATACATTAAAGACAGTACACACGCACTACAAATTTTCCGCGATTTCAATTTCTCCGGCCAAGACAAACTTATTTTCACCATGGACATTACATCTCTATACACAGTCATTCCTAATAGCGAAGGTCTTCAAGCACTTAAACACTTTTTCGATCAACGCACTGTCAAAGAACCTAGCTTGGAAACGCTCCTCCGCCTTGCCGAACTCGTTTTAACGCTTAACTGTTTTTCATTCGCCGGCAACTATTACAAACAAATTAATGGTGTAGCGATGGGCACAAGAATGGGACCTAGCTATGCCAATCTTTTTGTAGGATATGTTGAACACCAATTTTTTAATCAGTACAACGGCCCCAAACCAGAACTCCACGGCCGCTACATCGACGACTGCATCGGCGCTATTTCATCCAGCAGAGAAGAACTCGATCAATTTATAACCTCCGTCAACTCTTTTCATCCGGCTCTTAAATATACCTGGGAAATTTCGGAAACTTCATTGGCTTTCCTAGATATCAAAGTTTCTATTAGAGGCAACGTGCTATGTACTAGTGTGCACTACAAACCTACTGATTCACACAGTTATTTGTTGTATTCATCGTCACATCCATCACATGTCAAGAACTCCATTCCTTATTCTCAATTTCTTAGACTTCGACGTCTATGTAGTGATGACTCCGATTTTTCCAGCAAATCAGAGGAGATGTGCCAGTTCTTCGAGAAACGTGGCTATCCTGTCTCTGTGGTCAAAGTGGGTCATCATCGCGCCCAACAATTTGATCGACAGTCATCACTACAAACGTCACAAAAAGATAAGAATGACAGAATTCCATTCACCCTCACTTTCCATCCTCATAATCACGCAGTCAAAAGCATCATTTTTAGTAATTTTA
>NC_090895.1:38475116-38525116 GCF_036669925.1 Montipora capricornis | reverse complement strand
TTTATTTCCGAATCATCATGAAACTTCAAAGAAAAGTGAGCGGGAGGATGGAAAAGCTCTGGAAAAGGTAGCTGATCGAGTAGACTAGTGGCTGAAAGTTTGTAAAACTCGAGGACGAACCGTTGCGTAAATTTAATGGGGCTGTTTCTTTTTAATGTTTTTATTACCCTACGAACTTAAGTTCAAAGTGAATGCATGTTTTTAAAGTTCTTTTCCTTTACTTTCGTGAAAATTGAGCAGTATTTTCGTCCTCGTCCGCTTGAATAGTGCGGACCTGCGTGGAAACGATCAGCGATTGAATTTCACAAAAAAACACACTCCAGAGGATGAGCATGACGGCAATGGAGAGATATTATACAAAACACCAACCAAATGAAAATGACCCCTGCTTAAAACTTCGTTGCTATGCTCGAGAAAGGTTTTTTTTTCGGTAAAAACCTTTCATCTCTTCAACGATAGATCCTCTCTTGGGTTCCAGTCCTTGCCCGACAGGTCACGCAAAAGCGTGACAAACGAACTTTTCCAAGAGCTTTGCAAAATCACATCGATTTTACTCGTTCAGATCATCGGTGACCCCTATTTTTTTAATCATGAATCACTTACTTTACTTACTATCTACAAAATATGATGAAATGAAAAAATTCTCACCGTAAGAAGTTATCTTTTTTTAACAATTTCTTTCATCGTGCCATCGAATTCCGGTAGTGGTTGCAACGGATAGAGCTTACGAAAACGCTCGTCGAGGATGAACTCTACTGTTTACCACATCCCTAGCGGCATACAATTATCTAAAAATCTCACTCCTAAAAACCTATGCACGGAAACTTTCACTCCAACAGTTTATTGTCATGATTTTCGATGGATGAGCAGATGAGCCTACATCTCGCTATTATGACCGATTTCTCGAAATTAAGGCATTTTTCCACTGCCATTTTCTCCGAAACAAAGTCGGTGAGCCCCATTTTTTTTTCATTTTTGGAGTAAGTACTTTATGACCTAACTCTAGGCGAGAAATGAAGAAAATCTCACCGTAGGAAGATTTTGGCGCGAACGTCCTTAAAAAGCCATATAATAAACTACTTACTAACCGAGCTAGCTCGAGCCGTACTGGGGAATATTGGCCCTCGGTCGTTTTTGTACGGACCTGGCTGCGCTCGGTCCGTACTGCCACGACCTCGGGCCAATCACATTCCCCAGTACGGCCTCGCGCTCGGTTAGTAAGAAGTTAATACAAGATCTCTTTAGTTTTCGTGGTTACATTTTACATGACTTCTGTACAAATCTTGGCATGTGATATATTTATTTAACTCCTTCAAAAGTTTACACGACTTAAAATAAATACACAATACGTATGGCAAAGTAGTTTACAAGCAGTTCAGGTCATCGAGGGATCGGAGGGAAAGAAGAAAGATAAAGAAGGATGGAGAAGCTCCATTAGTGTTAGAATCCGGTCGGGCCCCTTAAGGACGGTGCCTACTATTGTTACTGCGCATTCGTTCTGCGCAACTCGAGATACTCGGATTTCCAATCGGTGATTCTTACTAATACAGGGATATTTTTGCGCGGTTTAAAATTATGCAGAGAAAGTAGGTCTCAGCAAGTACTATTGGTATCGAAAAAGAAAATTAGGGATAACCATGCATTTTCAGAGATAATTAAGCTTCAAATTGAGAAAGAACGCCATACACGGCTTTGTATTTTAAAGCTTTTTACAAATGTTGTTCATGAATTATCTTTTTCGATTTCAATAACACTTGTTAAAGTCTACCTTTCCTGCATAATCATAAATCGGGGCAAAAGTATCTTTGAATTAGTAGGCACCGTCCTTAAATTATCATGATTCTTTTTAGAACTCGTTAATTTAGAGAAGAAATTCGATAAAAGTTATATTGGTGCAGAAATAACGTACAAGGAAACTCACACAATAACAGCGAACCATACATTTGTGTAGTGCTTTTTTTAAAAAAGGTTTTGGATTGCCTATAGCGATGTTTCTTGTGACGTCACCCTCGGTTATTAATATGCCAACCAGAACCTGATTGGCTGTTGAAACAATGACTTCTTTGGTCTGTGGTTGGCAAATTTGAATATCAAAAGAAATGTGACGTCATTGTTTGTAAACAAGAAATATCGCCATTATGGCAAAAAAGTCGAAGGCAGAATTTTTTTCTATTGATACTAAGGTTGGGTTCGTACACTTATTGTGTCTGAAAATTCCAGGACTTTTCCAGAATGTTTAAGGACCTTATATGACAAAATCCACGACCTAGGAAACCTTGATGTACATGGTCAAGAAAATGAAGTGGCTTACTCTCGAAAACAGATTGCAAATAGACAGGTTGTAGCACTATTTTCCACATAAAGTGAGACAATAATTTTATTTTGTTTTATCTAGAAAATATCTAATTTTCCAGGATTTTTCTTGACGTGTCCATTATTTCTCAGGCTTAGTGAATTTTTCAATGCTGAAAACGATACATGACTTCCCAGGTATTACGTGCATGACCCGTAAAAGCCCTCAAAGTTTTGCATTTTGTTTATGATTTCTCTCAATCGAGTTTTTACGATACACTCCACAAAACTACTCCCTTCTGGGTAACAGGATGAGTACCGCAAATGAGTACCAGTTAGCCTGCAAAATCACAGGTTGACTTAACAAGTCAAACATGCTTGCGTTCATCGTCTTCATTTACCTACGCCCCACAATTTTATTAGAGGCAGACAAGTCCTGGTTATCAATTATAAAGAGTCATAATTAAAGCTTTCAAGTATGTCAGTGACCTTAGCGATGGGTCACAGTCAATTCTTCAGCAGGTCGTTTCCCTAAAGTTCCGAAACTTTCGGGCGTATTTCCGTGAGCACGACTCCCCTTTGTATCTTTAAACCGAGGCGGTTTCGAGGCATGGAACTTTTCTATTAGGCTCCATCGAGCAATTAAGCTCTGTTGAAATACCAGCCTTTTTAAATAAGCGAATCGTATTGTCACAATTTGCTTTTCGGGCCCCGGAAAGTTACAGGGACTTTCGAGAAACGGGACCCTGGTGTCAAATCACACGAGATTAGGAGGGAGATTTGATGTGGACAATGGGCGTTCTAGAGAGCCTTTCGACGACTGTTCGAATTATCATCCAGGCCAATTCCAAAAACTCACAGCAGGTTAATACGGATATACCAATCCATAGCCCCAGTTGACCTCCAATGTCAGCCACGAGGTTTACACCCTAAAATTCACAAAACGCGTTGTCAAGATAGACTGACGTTACCATGGATCGATGGTTGTCGAAGGCAATTAGCTTGACTGGGAAGCTAGAGAGCGTACGACATTCACAGAGTGGATGTCAAATAATTTCGTAAGGCCCCGACGATGCACAGTATTATGTATATCATGCTAAACATGTAATTAGGAAAAGGGTAACAAAGTGGTTTTACAATAATTAATTGCTCCATCTGCGTCCCTTACCGGGCTACGACTATTTCAATTCAATTATGACCTTTTCAGTTCGTGAAGGAATGGAATAGTTTAAATTAACTTTCTAATCCAATTAGACACTTCATGGAAGCATTCCATGTAACTGCCATCTTGTCAAGACGGTGGCCACCACAAAATCATCCAAAATACCACTGAACCCCCTCCCCCTCCCATACTCTTTCATTTTCAATATTTTTCCATGGAGACTCATATTGTACAACCGGACAAAAGCAACAAGGCCCAATCTGGTTGGAATTCGCTTTCAAAAACCGGGCAATAATTTTATTCAAGCAGAACTAGTGGAATAAAGATTAAATAAATGACATTATTACGGGCATGCATAAAAATAATAAATACCTCATAGCTGATTCTTTCCGTGACCTTTTGATAATTGAGTTGATCGTAGTAGACGTTGACTTGAAGAAAGTTTTCGCTGATTAATCGGAGAAAAAGTTTTTTTTAAGCTAGATTTTAAAGTAGGTAAGTGTTTCGACCAGAAGGCATGACTTTCCCAATTTGAGTTGGGCAAATAGAGGTCAAAGACAAAATTTCTGAGTGAAGAAGGGAACAAACAAGGGTTGGAGAATCTGGAAAAAAGGCCTTGATAGAAATCATGATTTATCTCGGCCCCCTGGGAATACATGGGGAACAAGGACTTTTATTTGGGAAACCGACTCGAGTCTTTAGTCACAATCATTTCAAGCTTCTTTTATAACAAATGCTTAAGCTTAGTCAACAGCAGCTGGGATCTTTCATTCATGCGTTTTAGCGGGCCTTTGATTTTTGGCCGATCTAGTTGGGTCCTGGTGACTAATGACGTCAAAGAAGTCGATAATGCAATTCCATACGGAATCGTCAGAACATTCACGGCATCCGATTGGTAACCATCGTCCGACATTTCTATAAAGACTTTCCAAAAAGCTCTAGATTTTCAATTCTTACACTTTTACACATTTCTTTCTGAAGTACTTCTTCATTAGTTACCAGGGCCCAACTGGTTCGGCCAAATGTTTTTGCGTATAAATCACACGCCCGCTAAAACTATGAGGGAATTTCTTTTGTAGTAGTACACTCCAGACACTATAGATATTTAAAAGAAAAGTTAAAAAACGGGAAACTGTACCCGCTTACCTTAAGTAGTAGCCGTGTTTTATTTCTGTTGCCAGTCCACTATTATTTTTCACTCGCCTCTCGAGAATATTCTTAAAATTGAGAAAAAAGAAGGAAAGAAAATGGAAAGACAGAAAAATAATAAGCCTCAAAAACAAGAAATAAGTCTCTTAAGTTGAATTGCGCACTGCGGGCAATGAATAAATTCTGGAGGTACGCTGGGATGAGTCCATTAATTGTTTTAAACATTAGTATGGTAATTAGATCATTCCAATTTAATACATTTAAAAGGAAACTGGCACTTGTGTCGTAATTGGACCTGGTAATCGCCCTGGAAGCCCTATTTTGAAGTTTTTGAAGTTTATCACTTAAGAGTTGCAGTAGCCCCAAACGAAGCTACAATAATCAAAGTGGGGTAAGATCAACGCTTGATAGATTTGGAGGGTAGTGCGCTCTGGGATGTATGGTCTTATACGTTTAACGGCACCCATAGCTAAAGATATCTTCTTGCTAAGTTTATCTATATGATTAGACCATGAGAGGTGTTCGCCAATTATCACGCCTGGTGATTGAGCTTCTTTAACTTTAGTGATTAATTTGGCATCAATTTCAATGTTTATCTTATAGTTAGCGAATGAATGTAAACATTTGGTGTGACCCGATAACCATAAATTCGGTCTTCGCAGCATTCACACTCCGTTTGTTGGAAATAAGCCATAGATTAAGACTTCTTTTCTTAACTCTGAATTTAAACCATTCTCAAGATCAGTCAATGTACTGGCAGTAGATGTAGTGTATTATTATTATTATTATTATTATGGAATACCTCATATCCTTCTGATGGCCACTGACCCATTGACAGCGTGGTTCCAAATTGAATCTCCCTTCAAGTAAAAGCAAAATTTAATCACTTGAATAATTCAAGTCTCCATTGCCCACATTCAAGAAATTCTCATGTAAGGACAATAACACAATCTGCCTCGCCTTACCAGTTGCTACTTAAGCTTTGGTACTACATTTATGCTGTGATTTTTTAAAAATCGGATTAACATACCTGCAAGGTGTTGGGCAATGTGCTTCACAGTCGAGCTCTCTAGAGAGAAGCATCAGCTGAATTTTTTCTAAGCATTTAGCTTGAGATAGAAATCAAAGAACGTTAACAGAAATACTGCTGCTGATGATGATGATGATGACGAGGAGGAGGAGGATGATGACGTCGATGATGATGATAATGATGAGGAGGAGGAGGAGAAGGAAGAGGATGATGACGTCGATGATAATGATGATGATGATGATGAGGAGGAGGAGGAGAAGGAAGAGGATGATGACGTCGATGATGATGATAATGATGATGATGAGGAGGAGGAGGAGAAGGAAGAGGATGATGACGTCGATGATGATGATAATGATGATGATGAGGAGGAGGAGGAGAAGGAAGAGGATGATGACGTCGATGATGATGATAATGATGATGATGAGGAGGAGGAGGAGAAGGAAGACGATGATGACGTCGATGATGATGATGATGATGATGATGATGAGGAGAAGGAGGAGGATGATCACGTGATGATGATGATGACGATGATGAGGAGAAGGATGAGGATGATGACGTCGATGATGATGACGATGATGAGGAGGAGAAGGAGGAAGAGGAGCACGATAATGATGATGACGACGACGACGATAATACAGAACTTAACCAAGGGCGACGACTACGTCTACGACAACACCACAAAACAATAGGTTTCAAGAACCAAAAACAGTTGCTCTGCACGCTCTGTACACTCACTGTTCTTATCATGACAATAAAGTCTGCTACGAGTCTAGTGGCCCATCAGGCCGGCGCTTATCTCCGGTTACTGTAGCATGAAGCGACTAGGAGTATTTCTGCTCCCCCCTGGATGGGATGCTAGTCCATCGCATTGTTACCCCCAGCATTTCGCAGGTACCCATTTATACACCTGGGTGGAGAGAGGCACTGAAAGAAAAAAGTGTCTTGCCCAAGGACACAACACGACGTCCCCGACCAGGATCCGAATCCGAATCCGGACCACTCGATCCGGAGTCGAGCGCACTAACCATGACGCCACCGCGAAGGAAGTTACATTTCTACATAACCCTTTCATATCCGTCTTCTTCATCCTTACTTAAGTTCTCTAATTATGATGATGATGGTGGTGTTGTCGATGAAGGCGAAGATGATGATGTTGACAATGATGGTGATGACGATGGCAAAGATGACAATGACGCCGACTAAGGCAATTACGGTGACGATGCATTAAACTAGTTTAAATTGTTTCATTTGTTCATAATTTTATTTGAAGGTTCTTTTAAAGATCGTTTCAGCAAAGTTGAAACATACCCGTAGTTTGATCTCGTGAATTGCAAATTTCAGCATCTGAATTTGGAAACTGGCTCCCAGCGCATCCACACTCTGCGATCTGCTTCTCCGCATGACAAGTGTTCAGACAAGCCTGACGACATCAATAAAAAAAATTGAATGTGTGAGGCCTGTAGGCACAAACTGGAGTCCAGCGACCTTCTCCCGCTTCCATCAGGGAACTTGGTACCACTTAGTCATGTGACTAGGTCGATGCAGCATGCATTAATTGTCCCTTTCGAGGACAACAGAAGAAAAGGAAGCCCGGGTTTGATGAGATAGCAAGGGTGGATTGTCAAATGAAGCAATCACTGACTACTGGATAAATCTAATTGATTGATTGATTATTTGTTTACAAACTAATTAGTGACTGACTGACTGACTGGCTAAATGAATGAAAACAAAAGATGAATGAATGAATGAATGAATGATTAACTAAGGAATGAATGAAGGCAGTAATATCTTTGAGTTTCAATTCTTCGTGTTCCAACATTGCCTGACAAATGTAGTAACTATAGAAAATTGACAAATTTGAAACCTATGGAAGCTTTCTGTGTTTCTGAATACCTGTCTTGAATAGGAGGCATTAAACTTCTTGGTGTAGAAACTGTTGTGTTCCAAGTCGCTCTCAGAGACGCAGCTTCCGTTGCCAAATGGATCAGCTCTCTCGATGAGGGTCTAAATGTTTAAATCAACAATCAACAGATCATTTAAAATAATTAGGGAAAATACACATCTCAGAATGACTCAGTATGGATTGCTAACAGACTTAGCCCCTTTAGAGTCAATCGAAACTTTCACAGTCACGCAAGTGAGGTAAAAAGCCAAGGAGAGAATGAAAGATCGAGATGATTGTGAATATCTTCCCTCTGCCCAATTTTCTGGTCGGACGGTTGGCTTTCGACATGCGCACATACTTAAATGACAACTCCGCATAGAGGTAGCTTTTCAGGGTCTATGAAACACAACCAGCGCCAAACGACTTACTAGAACGACAAAAACAATTATTACTGAGATCCCAACTGGCTGGAGGCATACCAGTTGGCTATTCACAAGTGCAGCAGAGAAGTTGACGAGGGACTACTAGAATCAAATTTAACGAGTGGTCAGAACGGGTCTTAATCAGGAATCTCCAGATCTCAACGCACGCGCCCTAACCACTGGGCCACACTGCCTCCTCTTAAAGACGGTGCCTGATATTGTTATTGCGCATACGTTCTGTGCATCTCGAGATGGGTGGTGCTTATCAATACAGGGATATTTTATGCGCGGTTCAAAACTGTACGGAGAAAGCAGAACTTACAAGTGCTCTTGGTATCCAAAAAGAATATTGGGGGTAACCACACATTTTTCATCGATAATTAAGCTTCAATTTGGAAAAGAACGCCACACATTGCTTTGTATTTTAAAGCTTTTTTCAAATATTGTTGATTAATTATCTTCGAAAAATGCGTGTTTACCCCCAATTTTCTTTTTGGATTTCAGTAACACTTGTTAAGATCTGCTTTTCCCACCTATTCAGTAAACTGCACAAAAATACCTTTGAATTAGTAGCACCGTCCTTAAACCGTGTATGAAAGGGCCAACGAAGTCCCAAAATACCTCCTCTTTATGCTAAGACAGTCCATTCTTACCCTTCTTATTGCAAACGATGTGGACACGCTTGGAAGAACACTGTATCCTTCATTATAAGGGAATGGTATCTGACCTTGATCGTGAATTATTACCCTCGCACCCGCAGTATGACTTATCTCTGCTACATACTGCGACTGTTCTACGAAAAGGTTTAGTTTCAGACCTGCAGCAATTAAGAACGAAACAAAAATTTTAGATATTTTTGATGAACAACAATTCATATTTATTCCAAGAATTTAATTGCAAGCACAAAAGCATTCGATCTCGTGGTTCCGCGATACGAAACGGTACTACATATTTGACATTAAATTAACAGCCAGGACCGCTTTCCTCGAAGTAAGCACGATCAGCTGTAGCCATTGGTTAAGTGAAAAGGACAGGAACTTTAATTAAGTGTCTAATCCTCTACCGCTGGAGCACTAATTGGGGACTCTGTAAATTGAAATTAGCAAATTAACGTAAATCAAAGAAGGTAGCATGAAATGCTTGAGCAATCATGTTATCTAACGTTTAGTTATTACGAAACAAGCTTCAAACAACCCGGGCCAGGTTCAGTCTTTACACAAACAAACTTCATTTTTAAAATTAAAAAAACAAATTTGAGGTGCGGCAAACTTATCCACAATTTGGTCGAAAAGAAAACGTAGATACATATACAGGACCTAGTGCAACAAAACATCTAGAGGGTCCACTGACCCGGTCGCAATCTCCGATTCTGAAAATAAAGAGCCGTTGCTCTTCGCCTTCTTCACCTACCACTTCAGAAACGAGCTGAAACGCATTGCACTTTTCCCATGTCTTTCTCTTCCAAATTTAAGAAAACCAAGGGAAGCTTAGCCCCAGATTCTCCTTCAGTGCCACGAATTAATCACCGATTTTAGGGGATTAATTTTCACAGAAACGTATTCTTTTAAGAATATTACGTACCTCCAGTAGGTCCAGTGATGTGCGACTCAAGAACCTTTTGAGGTTTGCCATCGTCATTTATTCCACCATTAAATGTATAGCAGTTACCATGGCGATAGTCCCAAAGATGACGCCAAAATCTTGAATAATTTCTAAAAAGAAACAAAAATGATATGGAGCATGAGGAATTTACAACGTCACTGATATTCTTTTGAACATCGCGTTGAAGTCGGAAAGGTTGTCATGTTGACTGACTAAGTGATTCACAATCGTTATCACCTCCTAGCGCGGTTTTCAATTGAGTGTCAAAAATAATCAGCGAATTTCTCGCGCCACTTTTTCAACAAATCAGAAGTGAAACCAAAACCAACCGTGGCTCGCGCGGGCACATTTTCCCGCGCTTTGTGTCGGCTACGTGTTTTTACTTCGAGTTTTGATTGGTTTACTGGATTGTCTCCGTCCTTTTTGAATGGCCAAAGTAGTTATTTTGGTTTTGGTTTTACGACACTCGATTGAAACTCGCTTTAACCCTTGGACTCGTACAATGATTATGTACGAGAGTGAGATTTTCCCAAAATGACCTAGTCCCCATCAGCGTCAGAAAAGGACGGTCTGTTTTTAAACCACGTTTTTCTGGAAAATAAAGAATCGACCGAATCGGCTAACTCAATTTTGAACTTTTTTCAAACCTTTTGGGAATTAAACGTTTTGTTCCAGGTATTGCCATATTCATTTAGATGTGAATGCCACATGACAATGCAAATACAATACTACGCAAAGCATCTTAAGCCCGGGAGATTTTAATTCTCTATTTTCGAATTCCCCATAATACACTTTGTTTACCCTCCAAATTTTGCATAAACTATTGTTTTCAAATGCTCTTGGGGACACTGCATATTCCCAAGAGCATTTGAAAACAATGGTTTATGCAAAATTTGGGGGGCAAACAAAGTGTACTATGGGGAATTCGAAAATAGAGAATTGGGTACAACATTAAGTTAGGCGATTTGGTTCATTGATTTATTTTCCCGCAAAACGTGCTTTTATCAGTATAGAACCTGATACTAGATTCTTACTCTTGTGTAATGGACTCTTTAGAATACCCATATCTTGCAGTATTCACCCATTCGCCATGCAATAACACACAAATACCAGGGACCCGTTTCTCCATTTGTGGAACTATAATCTCCTTAGAAGAATATTGTAGCCTTTCTTAAAACATTAATGGACGTTACCTGCAGTCATATCCTCTGTAAGAGCATTCAAACACTAAATCTTGAAACTGATGTCCCATGTAAAATATGGTAGAATCGTTTTGCAGAGCCAGCTCAGCTCGGATAGCCTCCTCGATTTCAAACTCTATGGCTTTTTGTTGCCCATCGAGCCCATCAAAGTCAAAACCCTCATCATTATCCTCATCGCCAACGGTGTCAACATCAACATCATCATCCTCATCGATATCGACACCTTCCACGTCGCTAGCAAAGGAAGTGGTCGGCGCAACTACAGAGGAATTCATTGGGATGTCGGTAGGACTATCTGTCTGAATTCCATTCTCAGTACCAGTTGGTATGGCGGT
Organism: Montipora capricornis; assembly: GCF_036669925.1. Classification (NCBI taxonomy): domain Eukaryota; kingdom Metazoa; phylum Cnidaria; class Anthozoa; order Scleractinia; family Acroporidae; genus Montipora; species Montipora capricornis. The sequence goes on along the minus strand of NC_090895.1, from coordinate 38,514,037 downwards.
GCTATCATCCTGCGGGGTGCCATCAGTGGTGAAAGCGTTCGTTACTACGTCGGTATTGGGATCATTTGCGGTATCATCCTGTGTCTTTGACGACGTTCCACCGCTGTACGAAGCAACAGTTACTCCACCTGCAGTAGGTACATCAGTAGATATAATTGGAGAAAACTGTCCTGAAGAACTATCCTCTGACTCAGATTCTATCGATTCTAACAGAGATACAAAAAAAAAAAAAAAAAAAAATAATTAACTAACTACCAACTCAATCAAACATGGTTTGTCGTGTTAAGAAAGCGCTGGCCCTCTGGATGATTATACTCAAAGTGACGGTAGGTTACTTACTGAGGGTGGTTTACTGTAAAAAGTTTTAATGATCTTCCAAGACAGATGATGTTTAGAAAAAGTCAGCATTTAAAAGCTACGCGTTTATTAAGCATTGCATTCTTGGAACGAAAAGGGGAAAACCAAGAAACCTTGTTGGGTGATGAGGAATACTATCTCGTGTAATTGTCAGGGGGTGTCTAGCTATAAAAACGGCCAAAGGTTCCTTTGTCGATCTCCAGCAATAAATACAGTAGAAAATGTTTGAGTAAGCATGACCGCATACAGCTGCGGACATGAGTGGTAGAGAATATAAAGTGATCTATGAATTCTTCTCCGTCGTTTTGTTCCAACATCCCGTCTGGTTTATCAGCATAAAATGTGTGGTCCATTGCCTTGAAAAATGCCATTATATTCTCACTGAAACAAATGCAGCCTTACTATGAAACGGTTGTTAATTTTGACTCGCTCTATATCTTACAACCTGAAACAGTAATTAATCAGTTTATCTTCTTCAATGGTCTATCGTTCAAATAATTTCCATGTCAATATTAACTATGAGCTAAAAACCATTTTTGAAGAAACTTCATGAACTACATTATCTCACTTAATCCGTGTTTTGAAGAACAACATTTTAGTGAAATTAAGTGCCCAAGTTTTGTAACTTCTGTCACGTAGACACCAAAATAGTTGTGGCCACACTGAATGAGCAAGATGTAAAAAGAGCACGAACTATAGAACAATCTGTTCTGCATCGCATAAGCTTATCTTACCACCAAGGACGTCTGCCACGATATTTCTTATAAAGTCCTTGGGAAGTTTGTCATAACGGACCATGTTTAAATTGCATAGTGTCACTGCTGGGAAGCGAACATTCTAGAAAAGAGAAGAACAACATGTATAAGTCAAAAACGTACAAGAACTATTAACTGATATGCTACAGCCATGCATATTCAGCAGTATCAACTTCTTGTTTGAAAAGGTAAATTCGATGAGAGTCACACTGACGTTTCACGTTTCATTCGTTCTTCAGTTGCCTCTTTCCGGCGGCAGATGACTAAGTTACCTTATCAACCCAGTTAACGGGATACCGGATTTGAACACTTCCCTTTCCACCACTGAATGCTGCAACCCAATTTCTTGACAAACTTAGCCGTCTTGGCTTACAGTTTTTGCTTACGTCTCACTCACTTTGGCCGAGTGATTTGAAGCAGGGTCAGTCACCGAAACAATATTATACTAACCTAATGGTTTGAAAGTAAAGTTAATCTCCGGTTAGTGCAGATATTGCCTCGAACAAATCGGCCAAAGTTTTGGTTTAATAAAGCCACCTGGCCACCGAGTGAGTTCAAATCTAGCCATATTTCAAGTTCTCATACATGAACATCTTTTTACTGCGGATTTGCTTATATCAAAAAGCTTTTTAGTATTTTCAGAGTCTAAAATTAGTGTTTGTTTGTACATCACAATGTCTTGTCATCAGCCAAAAAAATCTGTTCCATTTTATTTAAGCACGTTTCTCCTGAGAAATTCTATCACGCCCTCTGACAACAACTGCAAGCTGCCAAATCACAGCGGGGTCTCAGCCGGCATGATTTCCATAATCTGATTTATCGACGGTTCTCTGCTGAGTCACAGTTTCCGAAAACAAAGGCCTCCATCACAAAAATACTGAGATGGATCAATAACATAGTTGCACGAAGGTAAACATCGAATTCAGCTGGGGGGCTTCAAAGGGTTGTGAGGAAGAAGTGAAATTTGGTCAAATTGAACTGGAGAACAGCGAAACAATGGACAAACCGTTATTTTCTGGGGGTTTAAAAGCAGGGATAAAGATCAAAATTAACAACGGAAACAAGCACGAGCTTATTTTCTAATGAAATATGGAACACCCCCCCTGTAAGGGCTTCAATCCGAGTTGGGCGATACATTTTGGCATTTTGCTAAAAGGATATCGTCAGCATAATAACATTTCATTGTATGAGGTAAGTGAGGCTTTTTTGTTATTTTTCAAAGAGTGCTGTAAATAAAATTCAGTGTAGCAGTGGTTCCTAAGTCACAATTCCACGATACGGATAACTAGCAACAACACTGAAGAAATCTAGCTGGATCCTGTTTTACAATGAAATTTAAAATTGGTAAAAGGCCCTGAGAGCACACTGTTTTATAAATAGGGGCCATTTTACAGCATTAGCGTAAAAAGAACGGCCTAAAATGAGTCATGCCCAATCCGCAAGACATCCATACAAAACGAACGCACATTGACAAACATCACTTAGGGCCTGAATTAGGAATACTTAATTGCACTTTCCCGAAGTCCTGATGCCTATGAATCCTCTTGGCTCACTAAGTGGATGATTTCAGTTTAAAATACGTAAACCATCGACAATTTGCCCTGGTCTTACGCCACACAAAGAACACCTTGGTTTTGCCATTCTTACACAAAGCATACCTTGGTTTTGTTATACTTACAAATAAAAGCATACCTTAGTTTTGTCATATACTTACACTTTCGTGGTGGACATTAACGACGGTCGCTACCGGTCGACTTAGATAAATAAGAAATAGGTTATACATTTGTATTACAAACATGGTTAAAGCCCCAATACAAAACAGACTCCACGAGACTCGACGAAACACACTCTGACTCTCAGCCAGTCTGCCAAGTCCATGAGCCGTTGTGTACCCACAAAACTGAGTGATGACTTCTTTGATCGAGCGTTTTGGGTCGACCGCCATCTTCTTCGAGTTAGCTTCTTCGTCTTGTGATGTCATGTTGTTAGTTGGCTAACGGTAAAATACTGGAAATGGATTCAAAGTCATTATCAAACTGATAATTCCATTGTAAATAATTAAAAATCCGAGCTAACGCAAAGTAGTCATAATTGATGATATCCTGAAAATTTTTACACCGCCCCATGGTCGGCCCCACAAAAAGCCAAAAGGAAGCTCATTGACGATTGACAAAATTGAACTTACGAAAGCGCCACACTAAAAACGAACGGCCGAATAAAACCTCTAGTTAGATCCTTTAGTTACAGAATGAAAGAAAGTTAAAACAACGTCGTCTTCAGACCGGCTAATTTCTAAATAATTCATGACGCTAAACATGGGGTTAGCTGGTTGATTAAGTTCTTAACTAATAACATTTTATCTTTTGCCATAATTTTGGGATAATTTCTTCAGTCACATTAGTAGAAACTGAAAATAAGATCTCATTTATTATATAAACACCAATGAAATACCAAATGAGCTTTCGCGCGAAAACATATGTTAACACATGAAAAGATCACTGTTGCTATGGTTACAAAAATCGCGCCTTTCGATGCCTTTCGTGAAATGATTAAGTATATCACTGGTGGTTCGCTGCGCTCGCTCGTGAAATATGAAGAGAAAATTCGTATCTCCGCGCGGCCATGTAATACCCTCTATGTCCGTTTTTCGGTGTTGCTATGTTAATTATTTTTTGCCTTTCCTCACCTTCCATCAATACGAAAAAAAAGTAAGGGTAATTAAAATTTATTATGGTTGCTTAATAGGCGATGATAATTTGAATGAATCGAAGTTGGAGCAATTTAATTAGGACCAAATGTTGGCCCATTTAGAAGTCACTATATCCGTCAGTTTCAATCTCTGCAACGACTTCAGTATTTACCCTCGTAACTGTGAATATGCACACTCTAAACACCTCTAGTTAAAATCTGTGTAAGAAAATCTTGACCAGCGTACGTTAAACGTGAAGTATATTTTATACTCTGGATAGTGACTTATCCACTGGATAAAGTAATCCGGCCATCGAACAACTGGGGCCAGAAGACTGACGCAGATACATCCGTTCGAACAGAAAACGTGCAACAATGTAACTGTAGGATCATCATTCCCAATACAGTTGCGTTAAACAAAAAAAAAAGTGTATTATATGTAGCCACAGTAAAGTAATAAGCATATTAAAGCATTGATCCACTCGGAGGGCTTTCTCAACAGGGAAGCTCTACTGAACATAACTAATTATACAGGCGAGATACTGCACAACAAATTAAAGTAAATCGTCAAACAATTGAGACAAGCTGTGTGTGATTTGAGGAATTATGACTGAAGCTTAAAAAGTTACAACTCAAAGACCCAGTAGCATCAGTCAATCTGATCACATTGTAAGCCTTAAAACAAGACGGTTATGATACAGGCAAATGCGTTTAAAAAAAAACTCGATCCGATTCAGTCCCGAGCAGGAGTCTAACGAAGACCCTTCCGATTACTAGTTCGTCCATTTTAATAGGTAAACAAACGTCATACATAGTACTAGGACTGAAATTGGCGTGAATTAACGGTGGCAGTGATATTGAAACATGAACTGAATTAATACTAAATTCACCATTATACTCACAGGGGCTTCTCAGGGTTAACGAAACTTCCGTCAGTGGTGAGAAGCGCTCTTGAAGCCGGGATCCTTGCATCCCAAGGCAAGCGCCCTCACAACTCGGCCGCGCTGGCTGCTGCCTTTAAATTTTAAGCCCGGTAAATGAAAAAAATTGATGATGATTTTATCGTTTTCCTGTTTTGACAGCGGCATACCTGAAAAACTAATCTGAGTGCTCCTCGCCCGGAGTCAAGCCTTTGTTCTTTCAATTACTAGTTCGAACGCTCCACAACCGAGACGTTCTTCACACACTCCTTGGTGTAGAAGCACGTGCATATACCTAAAAGGCACAAGATGCCACAATTTTAAAGCCAGTCAGTGTTCCTTACCTATTATTTACCACTCGTCATTATGTACATTGGCATATTCACAAGCGTTCATGGTATTAGTTTAAACAAGGAAGTAGGAAACATTAAAAAAAAATCATTTTTTTAATTTGTTTCTTGCAAGCATTCATATTAAAGTTTGAATAGAACTAACAAAGATGTGTTTGATAATTGTGCCATTTACCCCGGCACGTGCCTCATAGCTGAGGCTTGCACGCGAAGACGTCATTACACCCTTGGGGGATACGAATTGTATAGACTCGGCGTGCGCCCGAGGGCGCAGCACGCGTTAACTGAATATATCCACCTCTAAAGGCCGGGACACACTGGGCGATAAGTCGCTGCGACACGTCGCGGGGACAAGTCGCCGCAACAAATCGCCTTGTGTGACACGGTTAATTTCATGAAAATCATTGTCGCTGCGGCAGAATTTTGTCTCCGCGATCAGTCGCACGAATTCAAACCAGTTTGAATTCGTGCGACTTATCGCAGCGACAAAATTAGCGACAGCAGCGTTGTCGCATCGTGTGTACACTTCCGGCAACAAGTCGCTGCGACAAAATATAAATGAACCAATGAGAGAGCGTCATCTGGTCAGCCATATTGAATTAGAAAACTAGTTCACATTCCCCCTCATACGAGATCACTGCGTGTGCTCCGAACAGGCGTCGTGTCGCAGCGACTTGATCTGCAAGTAGTACACATGGAGCAACTTGTCGCAGAGACATGTCGCTGCGACTTGTCGCCTAGTGTGTCCCGGCCTTAAGAAAGTATCACGAAAATTTGTTGCATGATTTGCGTCCGTGGGTGAGCGAGACCTGACAGATTTTCATGCAACTTGGAGACCTTTTTTTTTTTTAGTAACAAAGAATTTATTTACCCGGAACATATCAGCCCTAACTCGCAAAGCTTTTATTGAACTAGAAACTCCAGTTTTTCAAATTTATCTCTGTTGTTTGCAACTTTGTGATTTTGTGTGCTTGACTGACATTTTTTGACTTGAAGCTTTGTGTTGTTTTAAAGTAATTCTTGGTTAACGTTGAGTTGCATAGCGAGCTCGAGTAGAGAAGAGTAATTGCGGTAAATCGTCATAAAACACAACTCCACTGCCATGACACAGCCCCTTTAAATAATGATTTTTTATTACGTATGGTTTAAATAACACGCTTGAAGTTGGTGCACTCTTTCCCCTTTGCACTTTTTCAGAAAGGATCGAATCATAAATCTAAAACTACACACTACCGTGAGAGATGAAGCTGTTTGTTGTCTGATCAACACATTCTTGTCACCCTCCAAAACAACACATGAATTCTTCTGTTGCAAACATCATGATCGATTTATTGTTGCAGACATTAAAGGTGGGCAAGTTCCAATATCTCATGGCACGTTAGCACATAAATGCCAATCCAGAGTCCTATCTACCCTCCGATATCTGCTGCCAGGTTAACCATCTTTTGGAGAGACGGAGACAGTCAACTAAGAAGACATGGTAGAGATCAAAGCAAAATGTAAAATCATTGAAAATTCATTGCAGCGAGAAGGACGCACAGGAGAAATCTTGATCGTTTTTCAAAACTATTTGATCAGACGAGGCTCAAAAGCGATAAAAATGTAATACACAAACACCAGAACACTTTAAGTAAAGAAAAAAAAAGGAATTTATTGCCGAGAGAAAATAAATGGATTTATGCGGAGTGTGACATGCTTAGTTAATTATTTCACGAGATGCACTGTTGGGGCATTCCTGTCATCCGGGAATTTCTCTTGATCTTATCCAGTGCAGAAGTTAGGCGTAGGTCTCTTTCACTTACTCATTCAAGGAATTCAAGATCATTTCCCCCTCCCTTCCCCCCCCCCCCCCCCCTATTCTTAGTGTCTTGTGGATGGCGGGTGTGCCCTCACCTTTGCTGGGATCACGTTTTCCATATTTGGGTATTTCTTAGGCTACCATGCTGATCTTAAATAAACGGCCTAGCCCAACAGGGCTAGCCCTTTGACGTCCAAACCGGCCGAAACCGGCCAGACTCATCATTTTACTCTGTCTACCGCCAGACGATTTTACTCGTCAATGGGGAACCCCTGGGAGTCAATGGGTTAATCACTCACTGAAAAACTATGTCCCCATTAATTAACCCATTGACTCCTGGGAGTTGCCCATTGATGAGTAAAATCGTCTGGCGTTAGACAGAGTAAAATACTCTGGCGTTAGACAGAGTGAAATACTCAGTATGAATGGGTTAAAGCACCATATCCGAGTTGTTCAAGATTTGTACTGTGCATCAATAATGAGCCATACAGAGTGAGAGGTGACCTTTAGGTCTTCCCAGTCTTTCACCAGGTTATTATTTCAAGTACTGTTTAGTAGGCCTTATTCGCAAGGTGGCCATATTGGCCATAGATAACAGGTAAGTTCCTATAAGGTCCATTTGCAAATGTGGCAGGAATCCTCCTGCTTGAATAGGGGCTAGGACACTCACGCTGTTTTTGCCTGCTGGTGATCGACTTTTTTTCTTCGTGTATTGAGCAGAGTGTCACAAAGAGTTGTATTACTTCTTGGGATACTGACTCGTAGTTTCGCTTGATATACTTGTCCATCTTGTCTCTTTCTTTGTGCGCAATATTCGAATGGGCTTGGCAAAGAACTTGGTGTAGTTGACCTTTATGAACAATTTCTTTTCCGTTCCTTGATAATATTTTGCCACCCATCAGTTTCCATTCTTTTCTTTTTATAATTCTACGTCTTGACTTGTCGGGTTTGTTCTGTCCTTGCTGTCTTTATTACGTGTTTCTAACCACTTCACTGCATCGTTGTAAAAGTTGTCGTCAGTAAAAAGAGTTTTTTTTCTTGCTTTTGCATTTTGGAACCTTTGACTTCACCCCATTTTTTGGAGAATATCTCTGAATCAACACAACTGTGTTAGCCATTATGCGAACCGTACAGGGCCACGCATTGCGCACGAGTAAACTTATGCATAATTTACTATGACCGAGAAGAGTCTGGGCCCTCTTGCACCAGGAGAAAAATATTTGCTATTAAAGTTAATGACGACTGCTTGTCCAAATCCTGTGTGGTTTAGCGGTTAGTTACGGCAAAGGACTCACTACTAAGGGATGTCAGAGGTGTCTGGTTCAAGTCTCAAAAGTGCAGTTCAAAGCGATTTCTTTCTCTCATGTTCACATTGGAATCGAATGGGTTAATGATGTTAATTAAGTAGTGGTAGGTATGACAAATGGATCAGGGGATGGATGGTTAGGAGTTGTATGGACAGACAGAAAATAAGAGAGTAGGAGGGAAAGGCGATTTTTTGGTTTTTGTTTTGTTTTCAACCCCCCTCCCCCCTAAAAAACCTTGCCCCTTTTTTCAACCACACCCCACAAAGAAAATCTTCGTTTCTTTTGTGGTAACGAATTCGTATGATCTCGGATCAAAAATCCGATCTTGGATTTTCTTAAAGAAACGCACCCTTAGTGTAATTACTTACGCGATTATTTGAAAAATATGCATTTTCTTTAAAACAATAAATTTCTTCCTCTATCACCTCGAGAAAACGGCTTGCGGCCATTTTGAAAAAAAAAAACCGCTTAGGTGATTATCACGTAATAATCACCTCAACGGCAGCCAATCAGCGCAGAGAATTTTCAATAATCAACTATGTAATTATACTGATGTTTATTATTTAAGGCTTCGTTATTTTATTTTTCGTCACCATCTGCAATATACGTAATTATGCTTCCATTGGGGAATGAAGAAGACAACAGGTTCTTGGAGAATTTTCAACCGATGGTGACGTATTTCAAGCAAACGAGTCACTTTTAATTAACCAAACGCAATTAGTGGTCTGTAGCTATATAGTCTGTCATTGCATTACGCTTGTATATGTAAACAATTGTAATTGCATTTGCCATGTGTTTCTAAAGAGAACATTCCGGAAACTAATTCTGAAAGAACATGGACAAGATAAACAATATAAAATAACAACAAACATGTCTCCAGTTTATTATTATTTTTTACAGTTTTTCCAATAAGATAGTGGCTTATTCCTATGGATACATGTTCATGTTGGAGAACAACTTGTCAGCTTGTCCGCTTTTGGTAAAACATTGACAGAAAAAGTACTACTAATTGACGAAGTTAAATATTAGCGCCTTAAGGCGTTTGAGAGAAATATGATTAACTTAAAAACAAATACCCTGAAATCTATATTGATAATGGCCCACTCGGAATAAGTTTGAAGATACAAGCTTAAAACTTTTACCCACAACAGTCATTGTTGAAGACGACTTCAAGGTTATAGCGTTGTTAACCGCTCATTGTAAAAAAATGAGTTTAAAATTCACTCAAGTAAAGAGGCCGCATGTTGTGATTTGCATGCTTAGAAAGTTATCCGGACTTAATTTCCATTCCGGGTTCCATCTTTCCATTGTAATAAACGATTTCGAGATGGGCCTTACAGACATGCTGCAGAACTGTGGTAGAAGTGTCGTGCTAAGAATATGAGTTCTTCAGATAAAAAAACTTTCGGCCCATTGATTTCTTGAAGAGAAGAAGAAATTGGTGGTGGGGGGGGGGGGGGGACTGAGTGTGCTCTGAGAGCGAGTATTTGAACCATTTTAGCAAACTGACTGCGTAGCTGCTTGAAAGTTTCTGAGAAGGAACTTCAATAAAGATAAAAATGCCTTTCTTGACGTGATTCAATGTGACCATTATGCACCCTCGTCAAGGAGTAAATAAACTATGTTATAAATTCCAAATTCAAGAAAACTGTACACAGCAGTTACTAAAAACGATACATTACTTGATACATGTACATATATAGAGCAATTGATTTGAATTAATTGTAGAAAGTCGCCAGCTTTAAAGTGCATGTAAATGTATGCTAAATGAAATTAAGGTGATCAACAATTTTTGCTTGCCAATGCCTTTCTTGAAATTTGTTGTGGGCTAAACATATTTCATAAAAAGACTCTCTTCTACCCCGATGCGTTCCCGGCAGTTTCTCGTCGACTATTCAGGTCTGTTGTCTCGAGCATTTGTAGCTCATCGGGTTGTAAATTTCGCCTTTTCTTCTCGGTGAGAAAGCACCTTTTAAAAATACGAAGAAATTCTTTGCGGTAATTCGCATTGGTTATAGTGTAACAAACAGGGTTTGCCGCACTATTTGCAAAAGTCAAAATGTTGCAAAATGCAACCAGTTCCCAGAAAGGAGGGAACTGGTCCTCTGCGTTGCCGAAATCCAACCATAGCCACATGATGTTGGTAGGGAGAACACAAACGGCAAATAAAATCGTAACGGCGACAAGCATTCGGATAACTTTGGATGCCTCCTCGTTTTTGGCATTTTGAAGAAACTTGTTTTCGAGGCCGTCGGACGTCTTCTTTCCCAGCTCTCGCCCAATGCTCATATACGCAGCTGCAATAATGGCCAGTGGCACTGCATACTGTGCAATGAAAAGAGCTACAGTGTAAATCTTCCGATTTCGTGGTTCATCCCAGTGCTCAACACACTCTCCCGTCGTTTCGTTGACCCTCGAAACTCTGATGTATGGAGATACAGGAATTACTGAGAGAATCCAAATGATTGCTATGAGCAATTTCGCACTGGTAGTTGTAAGTTGCCGGCGGAGAGGGTATAGTATTGCCCAATAGCGTGTCAAACTAACTGCAGTGAGAGTGAAGACAGAAGCAAATAGAGACATGGTCTGCAAAGGATAGAGAATTCTGCACATGAAGGAACCATACGGCCACTGATAGTTCATTTCTTGGACCGGAATGTCAAAAGGAATACAAATAAGTGTTAGTGTTAAATCGGCGAACGCTAGATTAAGAATGAAGTAGTTGGTGACTGTCTTCATCCTTCTCCTCTTTAGAACTATAATGCACACAAGCACATTCCCAGTAGCGCTGACAAGAAAGATGAAAGCGTACAAAGAGAGCTTCAATGCTTTCATGTACGTTTGGACATTGCTTGACTCTTCTTCTTGGATGAAGTTACCCCTTGTAAAATTTAGAAAGGCTTCGTGCGAAGACAGGTTCATATTTTCTCAAAGTTACTCCGCGATTTTTTAGTTCTTCTATCAACTGTAGCTTGAGGCACCGTCTTGATCGATAATTGGTCGCTTGAAGCTCAACTGAAAGGGAAGAAAGAACGACGCGGTTTATATGTAAACACTTTTAGCCCGCACTGCTTAGAAAACATCACTGACACCTTACGATGTGAAAGTAGAAGATTATTTACCAAGTAAACAATAAAGAATAATCATGACCTCTCGCTTTTGTTTTTAGCCGTGTAACGAATTTCAAGGATTGTCGTTAATGATATAAAAGAAATGACATGCATCCAGGGCAACAACCTGTCCAATTTGATGTCAAAACCACCAAACGTCTTAGACTATAAAAGTGAAAATTATGGATCGAGGTGACAACTTCAGGGTAATTTGAATTGTCCGCAAGCATAAACGCTCAGTGTTTGAATAGCTCAATCACTTGGATGCGACCTTGCCTTTCTGTCTTTTGCGGTTAAAACATCCTTAAAAACTATCTTTGGTATTTTAATTCTTTAGAAAACGGAAGGTTTCCATGAAAGCAGATTATCAATCTTTTTGTTGCAAAACATCGCACCAAGGTCCATTAACCCCCGCTATGAAGAAACCGCACCTCATTCTAATTTAAATTAATCATAATAAATCAGCCCTTTGTGTCTCAATCACTCAACTGGTGTCTGAACGGCTTCGCTTCCCGCAATAAAGTCTTGTGCGTTTCCTGTTTCTATAAAGTCACCGACCTATATTACAGAGGCTAGAATATTCGCTAACCTAAAATAAAATTTAGTTGAAAGAAAGTTAAAAGAATTTGAATTCGAATTATCTGTTAATACTTCCAATAAAATATAAAATTTCACTTTTCAGCGCATAATAATTTGACATGGCAAACCTGATGACAAAAAAAAGGTATTGTGAGCTAAAACATCTCTCTCTGACGACTATGGAGCAAAGTTATTTGTGTTCAGGTGCCAAAATGTCCAAATTTGAAAATATGAAAAGAAAACAAAACAGGAAAATACCTGTAGTAATTTTGTATGAACTTAAAAGTGCCAAATCACATTTTACTGATTCAGAGGTTATAACAAGGCATTCTGGGTATCTGCAGAAATATCTAGAAGATATAGTATGTCATGTATGCTTAGATGTTTACCACCTGCCGTGCTCAAATTTCGTCGTTAAATGTCATGATATATGGTCAACAAAGATGAGTCTAAGCCAAGGTCTGGCCCATAATGTTGTTTTGAACGGAAAATTTGTCGAGCAAAGGATAAATTTAGTCCCTCTGTGATATTTTAATATCATGTTGTGGTCGAGATTGTGGAAATTACTTGAGGAAAAAAAAAACCCCTGAGCGGTTTTGTTGGCAAACCAGTGCCTTAGCTAATGAGGAAGGGACTGAATGATATACACTTCTTCTAACAACGTTTAATCACACAAACCTAACTTTATAGCTTTTCCTTTTATTTAATCATCGCCCACCTGACACTGTAATTAAGTTTTTCAAAAGGCCTAAAATTATATGATCGTTTGGGTGGGTGACACTGACTGATATTTTTGACAGCTTTAAGGGGAAGCCATTTTTCATGATCTAATTTAAATCCTTTCACACCTTTATCTTCAACGATTAAGTGCTAATTTTAGTAAGTCTTTTGAAACGATTTGAGTTGTGCTTATCAGTTCCTCGCATCTTCAATACAGGCGGATTAAATGGAGTTTACTTTTTTCAGTTATCAACGAGAATTTGAAACATGATTGGTTTTCAAAGCTTGGCAAAGCAATGAGGGTTTTGTTTCAGCTTCACCAAATTCCCGATTCTGAAAGTATAAAATGATGCTAATTAAAGTCCATATTCATTAAATATGTCCTGGCATGAAATGTACCACAACAACATTTTTTCATTGTACAAGTTTCTGCGGTCCACTCTTGTGTGTTCGACTTAGAAACGGCTATTGGGACCTATTGGAGAGTATTAACTGCAGATTCTGATACCAGGGCCGAAGCCAGAAAAAAAATATGACTGAGGCAATGTCCGTGCTTAAATTATCTTCGGAAGTATTTTAAGTGTTTACGGTGCATATTACATATTAAAGACAACACTGGAATCACGGTTTATTTTAAAATTTCACGAAACAATGACCGAGGCAAGTGCCTCGGTTTGCCTCATACTGGCTACGGCCCAGGATACAATATGATAAAGCAGTTCCACCCGTTGCATAGTCTAACAAAGGTTAGGGTTAGGGTTTAGGTGTCTCTAACCTGAATTCAAAATATCTTTGTCCCTAAGTTCAGTCCATTGACTCTCATACTGAATCTTTTTCCACGTACCATTTGATGCCTTTCATCTTTCGTTCATACATTAACGTTGACAAAAAGCTTCAAAACTGGACACTTGGATTATGCAAAATGCAAAATGTAAATTCATTATGTAAATAAAACTTAACGTGTTTTGCAATCTTCAGTGACGAAGAACTCTAGGCGATTTCCTCTAAATTTTAATGGTCAAATTAAACAGAGGATACCCAACGTAACAAGGTGACACGATCGCCGATCAGTATCCGTCTCATACGGCAATAACACCTGTATTGAACCCTAATGAATGTGACACCAAGTTGTTTTACGTGCTTGCGAATCAAGCCACATTAAAATAATAAAATAAAACGAAATGTATTCCATTTTAACATTTCTTACGACATCCTCCGCGGCAAAATCATCTCCGGTAGATCGATACCTTTCAACGTAGACAAAAACTGATATTTTTTATGATTAATATTTGAATAAGGAAATGCATTGAAAGGAAGGATAGCTCACCTGAGCAAATCGAGAACGTTTCTACCCGAACCGTGCCTCTTTGTATTCCTTCCTGACACAAAAACAAGGGGAACAACTAAAACAAACAAAAAAAAAAAAAAAACGAAGCTTAAAAGATGTGAGTTCTCGAGTCGAATTTTGAGTTGAGTATAATCTGTTTACATAAGTTTTGGCTTGGCAAAATGAAACCGAAGACACCACCTGAACAAACCAATTATACCAACGTTTGCTATGCCAAATGCGTAGAAAATTTTCGCTTATCCAGTTGATTAAGTGCCCATGATTCCATGGTTATATTTAATATTGTCTCTATTATAATTAGTGTACCTCTTCCTGAAAATCTTCACTTCAGGAGGAGCTTAAACGACAATTGGCCGTTTTTATCCAGCCCAAAATCGCCCAGACCATTGTTTCCTTGAATTTCAAGAGACAAACGCAACTTGATATTGAATAAATTACGCCAAACGGACCAGTGTACACAAAGAACAAGAATTGGTCTATGACATTTTCATTTCAACGACTGCAAGCAGAAATATAAACTTTGAAATATCTTTAAATCATCTTGAATCTTTTTCTGGACGACACCCCTTTTCTTCACTTCAAAACACAACGGAACAATGGAGTATAAAAACCTTAAGGTTTTCTAAAAACATATCCTAAACAACAATGGGCCATTTTCGAAATATGAAATATTCAGCTTGATAGTGAGGCAGTGAGGACAAAAACAATAGAAACACGTTGGAATGAATGTGAAAAATATTTGCATATCATCCACTTTCCTTTGTCTTTGTCCTCAGAACCTCTCTTTCAAGCTGAATTTTAATATATCGAAAAAGGCCTATCCATGACGATGCTGTGCTTTCCTGTCAACGATTCATTGTTTACAGCCATTCGCGTTTACATAAAATGCGACGACAAAAAGATATTTAAAAAAACGAAAATAGTTCAATCTCGCTCAAAATTGGATAAAATTAAGACAAAACTTTGATTTGTCCAATAGTTACCGGTGTTAATGATATCATGAAGAAGGGTTTGCCAGACTTTGGGCCTCAGGCAGTCTTGTTCGCCTTATCAAAGCTAATATAAGTGTTGAAGAGATCAACTGTTTACCTAAACGATTGGCAAAGATGCGCGAAAGATATTTTCTCTATTTTGTTGCCGATATGCAAAATGGATTGGACTCAAAATCGATGCCCCGAGAAAAATTTGAACTTGTCCCCTAATTGTCATCGCAAGAAAAAGTTGTTTTCATTTACTGGAGCTAAAATGGTATAAATTATTTAATAGCTTTCAATGTCCAAAACATGCTTTCCTCGTCGCAGAGGCACTTGGAAACCACAACACACAACAATCTTTTACAGCAACTTCCAAAAACAAAATGAAAGACTCGTCAGCTATCGGAAGACTGATAAGGCTTACTTTAAAGCTTCAGTTAAATTCTTGATTCCAAGCTTATAATCGAGGAGAACTTGTTAAGAAATTAGCCATTTGACCAGAAATGATTTAACTTAAACTATTTTGAAACTCTTAGTTCTTGGACTGAAGATTTACGGTCGACATAATCACACAACTTCCTGGCTAGTTCAACTAATCATTTCCTACTTAACTTTATCGTGAGCAGGAGTGGCCGAAATAAACCGTGGGATGTCACGCGTTCGATTCGTTAATAGAAATTTAAAATAATCATAAAACTGACTAACGAAAGAACTATCTTTCCAATTTTGTATCACGTACATAAAATATTTTAAGTCCTTGAATATGAGTGTACGGACCCTCGAACAATTGTCAGTTATCCCGAATGCGAATCGAATGCCGTGTGCAAGCGACAACGGGATACTATTATCCGAATTGCACCGGTGTGCACTTCTAGACAAACCTTGAGAAGTTACTGAGTTTGTACGGGATGAATCTGAATACACCTGAGGCTATGTTAATTTTAGGGGAAACGTGCCTTTTTGCAATGAAAGTAGGTGTTAGGTTATGTCATACCAATTATCAATTCATTTGAGAGTCGAAGTTGTATGGCAGGGCAATAGTGCCTTGCTGATCGTGTAAACCAGAAATCAACTCACATACTACATCAAATCCAAAAAAATCAAAGGTTGGTATCCGATGAGAGGTGACAACTGGCGTACCCGGAGAAAAACCGCGGGGAAAACCGTAACCTCAACTCAAATGTAACGTTAGGCTCGATTATCAGCCGCTGTTCGGGAACCGAAGCCAGCGCCCGAATTCGAAAGAGAGAGCGGGAAATCGAGCCTAATGTGATGTTGAGTGCAGTGAAAAATCTAATGACGCTGAGTGCGGACTCGAACCCGGACCACATTTGTTGGAAGGCGAATGTTCCTCTAGGCCAACCCTGCTAACCCTAAGCCAACCCTGCTGGCGCAGTGGTGTTGACTTGTTACTAAGTCTGGTCATGACCTGCTAAGGATGGTTCTTCTTACTACTCAAACTGACAGGTGGAAGGTAAGATTTGCCGTTGGATGCTCCGGTTTCAGTCTTTTTAAACGGTTGGCCAATGTGTGAAAGAAGCATTTTAAACTGGCTCGTGTTCACTTATTAAATTAATGCCAAGAAAAGACTTTTTGCTGTCATGAGGGCAGTTTTAACACTACTTTCTGATATTACTCTATCTACACAAAACGATTTTAAGTGTACTTGAAGCACAAGCGTTTCTAATATTTTGTTTTCATGTCATCAGTGACACCAAGAGAAAATAAAGAGGGAAGAGAGGGGATCCCCCATTCATGCCCTTTTACATAGGTAATATGTAGATCGACTACCACGCAGTACAGATCCCAAGGGAACTGGGCAACAGCCAATCATATGTCGGGAATGTGTTCTCTGAGCGTGGGCTATCCACGCGGAACACATTCCGGCCATATGATTGGCTATTGACTAATCCCCTTGGGGTCTGAACAGCGTGGGAGTCGATCTAAAAGTAACTTGAGACATATTACTTATGGAAAAGGGCATGTGTATGGGGGATGCCTCCCATACGCCGATTGGTAGGGCACTGACCGGGGAAATACGATTGTTGTTCTCGGATCAAACAATCGCGATCTTTTCGTACCTGTATTAGTTTGAATCGTCAACTAATTTCGAAGCGGACAAAGAAGCGTTTCACCTGACTAACAGCAACACTGATTTCGACTGAAAAAAAGAAGTAAAAGTTGTTGCAATTGCAATGTATTTTTCACCCGAAGATCAGTTACACCATGATTGCTTCGATATGAAAAAACAAAGGTGATATGGAGGAAAACAGTCACAACAAAAATAACTGAAGCAACACCGCATAGACCGCCTTCTTTAAAACAACATTCTTTAACTAAAATTTTCCATAATTTTGTCTAATGACAGACACGATCGCTTATTTCCATAATTTCCTCACGACTCGGAATAGTTTTGGCCTTCACTTCTTTTTGGGTGTTGACAAGCATTGCAAATAATTTTTTCCTGAGTTTAAACCTTGATCACTAATTTCCCATACGTTCGCGGCTCTTCGCCAGCAGAACTTAGCACAAAATGAGTGATTACCTTATCATTTTCTGACGAAACGATGAGCTATCAAGCTGTAATGCTATCCGAACGATGAGTCAGACCAACGATTTGACTGTCACCTACACCAACTTCACGAAGTGTACACACACTTTGATGGGAAGGAAACTATTGTCGATCGATCCAAGCGCTTCTCATTATGAGAGGTGCTTTCCCAGATATTAAACACTCGAGGAAGTGCAAGGTAATCAGTATGTATTAGCCATTTATAATGGTAAAAAAAAGGGTATTGTTTGATAAACACCGATCTTGTTTTGTTTGAACAACCACTCACAAAGACACATGCGTTTGTTAAATTAAATCTTACTTCTTAATTGTGCGTTACTTCAATTTCCCCGCGGTCCTTGTTTACCGCAAAAACGAAAATTGAAATCTGCTTTAGAAGAATGAAAGGATTTCCTTGTTAACTCATTCTTGTTTTTTCCTAATCTTAAACCAATCATGTGTGAAAACAGCCCCACGCGGTCGAAAAATAGTGAACCTTGGGACTGTCGAGTGGCCCTGAGCAAGAAAGGTGATAAGGTTTATGTCTTCTATCGTTAAGTGCTTGTATTTAAATTTAGGTGTAAACTTCACTAAGTGCATGGAACATTCAAAGTATCATCTGTCATTGCGAAAACACGCTTTAAATGAAATACACCACTTTTAACCATTAATTGAGCAAAACTGTAAACACCCGAAACGAACAAAATCTCGAGGAAAAAGTGGACCCCACGGGAAATAATTAAATCAAAAAGGTAGCAAGCTAGTGCCATTGTATTTTCTTGCATGCCGTACAAAGATATCAACTATACTTGGATGGCGCTTTTGCTATTATTGTGATAACGACTGGGGTACTTTCACTCCAAGAACGCCTAAATTCATCGCTAAAGCAACAGAAACGCATTCAGTTAAAGAGCTACGAATCAGTACCCGGCAAAGTACTCACCAATTGAAAAATAATATCAAGCTATATGGATGTTTTCATTGTCTATTTTTTAATTGCCACGGGGATTTTATCAAAATCAACCACATCGTTTCAATTTCATAAAACTTTCACAAATTTAAAATTGACTTCGAACGCAGAATCACATCACTTTGTTTTCCAAATGTGGAATTGAAGCCAATGTTACATAACACATCGTCTTCGCTCTTTTAAAATTATTGCCGGATGTAAACCAATGCACACGGCAGTCAGTCATCTTGACTGCTAAAGTAGATCACGCACAATTGTAATGATTCCTTCAAAATGAAAAGTCTAAAAAAAATTGACCGTCTTTTCTTGCCGCTGTCAAAACATATCAAGGAACAGCACTGATCGTCCATAAAAATCTGACCAACGCGGTTCAGGTCAATACCTTTCTCTTGACAAAAAAAAAAAACTCTTATGCATATTTGTCAACATCATCAACTGCTTATCCTATAGGACGTCGGATCTCCCACCACTACGTACAAAGTACTAATCTTCCATTATTATCTTACTAAAAGCGATCTGAGTAATATCTCTTTCCCACTGCTTTCTTGGTCTTCTTATTTCTCTTTTCCCATTTATCGTTCTTTCTAGGATAACGTTCCCTTTGAGATGACCCAAATATTTTAGCCTTTTTTTTGCGGTTCTCACAAAGTTCTCTATCCATTCAGTTTTTCCACTTGAAAAATCTCTCAATAAATTGTTGTTGCCTTGTGTCAAGGTCAACAGCAGCTGTAAGTCATTGGCACCCAGTAGGATTCTTACAGTTAAAATTCATATTCACTAGAGTACACTGTACTTACTATAAATAGGAGTACTGAAACGTGAAGTCGTTTGCTCTTTAGTTCACCTGGCATACAGGAAGGGCTTTGACTGCCATTTCATTGCTCTGCGCATGCTTGAGATCCTGAAACGGCGCCCTTTGATTTAACTGAATCAAAATGGAACAAAAGGGAAAAGATGGGAAAGGCTTTTTGGGCCACCTAGAGAATGGACGGAAGACTCCTTGACAAAAAGAAAACACAAGTTTAAGAATGTTTATGTAAAATCGGTGACACGAAGAGTGAGAGAGCACACTTGACAACAGATCTCCGGTGGTAAGAAATTCAAGTCGGTTACAGGCCTGGAAGAGATCCCACCGAGAAGTTTCATTCTCGGTTCATAAAGTGTTAATTGGACAATCGCCACGCCACTCAAAAAAGAAGTATTAACAGCCTATTGTAGCTAATAAATGATCCACCATCGTTAATGGATGGATCCACTTTTCCCATCGTTGCACTTTATATAACGGAATGTATGATATTCCTGGCGTTACTACGTAATTGAGTAGCTTTATACTACTGACAAAAATGATAAATGGGGCATAAAAATATATAAGCGGCAATCGAAACAATCGAGAAAAAAATGTCATCAGAGCGAGGATCTGAATTCTCACATCGTCTTCCGGCGAAAGGGCTCCATCTTTCCTTCCTGCTGCGAGCTACTTCCTTGCAAGTTGCACCGCTGATACAAGTTATAATTATTGCATTTTTGTTTAGTTTTCCTTTTGCCCTCTTACTGTCTAGTCCATATCGTTTGCGCAACTCAACACTTAGGCCCACATGCCTTTTATAACAACGGCATATCAAGTTTATCAGTCGGTCGCAAAGTGGCCGCGAATTTTCGAGAAGCAGTTTTCAACACACGTTCCAATGGGACAACAAGCAAAGAAGACAAATTGTGACGGTGGACTACTGACATATCTGTGAAAGGTATATACGTAGAGAGAAACTAATATCGACCACAAATGAAGAAAGTAAGCAAACAAAGTACAAGGGCACCCA
This sequence comes from Montipora capricornis, assembly GCF_036669925.1. Taxonomy (NCBI): domain Eukaryota; kingdom Metazoa; phylum Cnidaria; class Anthozoa; order Scleractinia; family Acroporidae; genus Montipora; species Montipora capricornis. Next base: position 38,493,793 of record NC_090895.1, on the reverse strand, counting down.
ACGAGCAAGCCAAAAGCCTGAAAAGCCTTTGAGAGACATTTCTAGGCTCCTTGTAATGTATGACGACTGACTAAAGAGTTGCTTTTATCACCTAGAAGAATTCGGGAACTCTTCATTTCAGAAATTGCTAGCTGAACGTTACCTTCTAAGAACTTCCAACCGAACCATTTGTTCATCCGAAAACGTGCGGGACTACTTTTCCCTCGCTGCGAATCTTTTAGGTGACCTTTTAGTAAAGAAATCTGTAGCTGTCTGGCAACGTAGAACCGAAATTCTTAGACCAGTTTCACTCTCCCGAACACATATTTTGCCGAAGATTATCGGGGGATTATCGTTGGGTGCCCTGAAAGTAGCTGTTGCAAACCTTTATGATGCTGGTAGTGTTTACTTTTAGCTCAAAAATAACAATTAAAAAATAGTGGAAAGTGAATACTTAAGAAAATGTACACCGAAATTTAAAGCGATTTTTAACTGCCAAAAACAAAAACACAAAACGAAAGTATTTACGGCCCTGGGACGCCATCATCATGAAAAAATTTGCATTGATGTGAACAAAATTCGTGCTGAGGGGATAGGGAGGCCCTTGCCTAAAAGTTTTCTACTGTATCATTAAATAAAATGACATGGCGCTGTGCATTCAGGTCAGTGATTATGGGTCGATTGTCCGTTTCTTCCACCGAAGCAAGGAATCGAACTACTTTGCGTTATTAGCATTGAGACACCGGTTCTTGACGTACAACCATCTAAGATCACGTTGTGGCAGAAGAAACTCGAATAGACCAAATCGGCTAACTCAATTTTGTACCTAATTCAAATCTCCCCGATATATTGGGGCTTTTCATCTGACGTCACGGCGGCCATGTTGATGTACAGAACAATGCTGTAAAATGTCTTGGGAATTTGACTCTATTATTAATAATGATTATGCAAAAACTTGTGGAACCATTTTCTATACTGTTTTGTACACCAACATGGCTGTCTCATTACGTGGATGAAAACCATGGATAAGATTGTTTGTGCATTGTGTTTGTATTACAATGTATCATTCACATTTCGGTGATATGGAAATATCTGGAACAAAATTAAAACATTTTATCCCCAAAGGGTTTGAATTGGGTTCAATAGTTGTGGTTACACACACCTTGGTTTTGGGGCCTTCCGGAGGGTATATAGCTTGGGTTTGGTTCAGCTCAGGTTTCATGTCACCCTCAGGGATGCAGTTACACAGTAAAAGCCTCCCCCCGGGTAATATAGGGATCTTGGTGTATTAGCTACGTTCTGCTTTATGATTGGCCAAGCCACCTCTGGAAGCAGATAAACCGTACTTTTCAGTTCCGGAACTGTCATGGGAAGTTCTTTTGTCCTTTTTTATGTATCCCAATAACCCTGGGGCAGTTTCGGTCTTGGGAAAGCGGTTACACACAAAAACGCCCTTGTCCGTGGGCAAACGCTATTTACCCATGGTTAAAAGGGCTAGTGTAACCACAACTAATACTGAGTTAGCCGATTTGGTCTATTGACGACTGTCCTCCATATGAAGCATTGGGCCCACTTTCTCACAGCAAGAAATCGACGGACCTTAAGCCAGGACAACAAGAACTGCAACGAGGAAGTCTTAACGAAATATAACTTCGTCGTTCTGATCATTTTAAGTTGTTTGGCGTTGAAAAGTTGAACTGGCCGACATCCAAGAATAAAATTAGCATGAACGATGTGTCGGTCTGATGAGATTGCAATTGACAACTTGATTAATCTTCGGACTAGTCGCGCCCCCCAAATAATCTCAAATCTGTTCATTTTACGTCGTTTTCAGGACCAGAACGGCAAGGAAATGCACAATGTAAAAGGCACGCTCTTTTCGGCCATTACATCTTTTGTTTTAGACCGATATCTTTCTCGACGACGACGTCTTTGCTTCAGATTAGCTTCGATACAACGACACCGCAATACAACAACCTAAATTCCTCTGTCCCTCGGGCGTGTAAACAACCCTAGATGAACTTCAGAATCTGTTTTGAATCATAACAAAGGCTTGCTCTCAAGTGAGGAGGCGTTGCTTTGCGGAAATTGGCAAAAATCTAAAATAATGGCTGACTGATCGCGGATTAGTACTTTTAATCCCATGGACCCTTATCACGCGGCGGCCTGTGTTGACCAGAGACAATAAAATTTCATAGGCTGAGCCTCGAGTTCATGTGTTTGGAGACGAGTTTTACCGCGCAAAAACAAAAGTTTCTAGTCCCTCGGGACTCAAGATGGCGGCCAGGTGAAAGTGGTCGATGGGTCCGAGGGCAATTCAGGGTTAATTCCTGTCACAAGCATTCTCAAAGCTTGTACGGAACTGCGCATGTCGTAAAGCGACAAGGGCAAAAATCGAAGTCGTGCTTGATGTCTTTCTTCTAAAGTGGTCGTTCATTCCCGTAAAAAATGTCAATAAACTTAACTGACCAGTAGATTCAGTCAACACCTACTCTTAGTCTGCATCAACAAAACGGGAAGCCATTGCTAACAAAAAATTTAATCGTCAACAATTCTCAACGACACACTTCGTTCAATCAGCAAAAAGTGATTTTTCCCTCGTGATAAAAGAAAAGATACTCTGTCTCAGCCAACTAGCAGTACGTGATAAGCAATCATTTCATTGGCTTCCGGAAAATCAGTTCAGTCCTGCAATGTAGAAGAGTAGTGACAATACTTGCAGTGTTAGCTAGCGTAGGTTTGTTCCTTGTCCGAAACAGCACAAAGAATAAGAGTCGACTCATGTACGGAATCAGTACACGAACTACGGTTGGCCAACAACTTCGAAACAGCTGTCTGCGTCTGCTTTCTAGTTTGAGCACTGATCATGTTTTTATTCAAACACAGTTTACATTTACCTCAATAGCACTAAGTCTTCATCTTGCATTTACTTCAATACGGAGTTAAACAAACGACGACGCCCACGACTACGACAACACCACAAAACAATAATATCATTGGTTAAAAGGGCATAAATAATCGTGCTGCTCGTAGAGCACGGATTTTAGCAAGTATGTTTGGGGTCTTCTGTATAACGACGTGAAATCACCAAATTTGAGGGTTTGACAACAAGGTAAGCATGCAAAAGGTAATCTTTCATTCTCTCTTTTCACTCTGAAACCGTTCGTATCAATTCATTTTAGGATACTTCGTCCATATTGCAGGACGTGAAAGAGACTGAATAATCGCGAAAGACTTATGATAGAGCCAATTTTTATTTTGAGGTGACGTTTGAGTTGTCCGTCGCATTCGTAGATCTTAAGGTCCGTAATGTAGAATCAACCAGAGGGTCCAAATATTCTGGCTTTTAATTTCAGTCCAAATAATCTTCTCATAAGCAATGATTTTTCTCATTTGTTCTGGATTACTGAATTATATAAAGCTTATCACAATCATCTATGAACTCCCAGTAGTTATCTCTATTTTGGTCTTATCTTTCCCCAATCCCACTGAATCGTTCTAATCCAATACCTCAAAATTGTGCCCGTCATTGTTGTGAAAGACTTGCTCAGCTTTCCAAGGGAGTACTTGATCCTAATACAAAAGGTCAGCCAAGGATGTGATTTCAAAACATTAAAATCCTATGGTGCCACGACCTAAGAGATAAAGGGTAAGGGTATAAATTAGCCTAGCACGTGAGAATCCACAAATAAACACTCAACATTTGCGAGTGCATTTTTTCTTAGTGCAAGTATTTTTCCGCCGCAACATATTCACTTCAACAAAGAGATTAATCCTCAATCAATCTTTTAGTCAATGATTGCATTGGGTTTTGAAAAGGATTAAGAATTTTGTAACTATTAAGGACTATAAAACTCTCAGTGACGTATCTCAGTCTGCAAGAAAGTTAGATGATGAAGGTTAGACTTGCTTCAGTTAGTGTTTTCTCATTGGGTATCAACCCACAGTGGATTTCTGGAAGGACTGTAAATTGAGCACGCAATGCATGGTTTCCAGACAAGAGAAGCTGTGCCAGAAACGACAGCCACTTCTCGTAATTTTCTTAAAACATTATACAATGAGGCTATAACACGGGATAATCAAAGTGCCGTTGTTGTTTCAGCCTCACCCTTAGGCTTCGACTGATAAGCGGCAATTATTAACTCAGTCGTCCTTGATAATCGCACGGATATTGCAACAACTTCTTCCAACAATTGTTTATTATTGTCTTAAAATATTACCCACAACGTTCCTTTCATTCCTTTGATAACGTTATCTCATGGAAATGGCAAGGCACCATTTGATGGGCTTGATACAAAGGTATGCACAAGAATAAGTCGCTCACAAAGGAATTGGTTTAAAACGCGAGATAAGATTAGTGTGTTAAATTTAATAAGACACACAAATTTTCTGTTTCATTGTAGCCGTGAGCGTCTTCTGGAAATCTTTTTTTCAACGGTATGTCTCGTGTAGTCTCTCCGAGCTTATCATTGAACAATTGAGTGTGGCCGAACAAGAAACTTTCCCACTGCCATCACCATACACGCTTTCGTGTCTGGTTAATTCGACAGCTGTGAGTACCAACCCGAGCATGAGTACCCAATGTGTCAAGAAGGTATGAAACCGTTAATAAGATGTACTCATGTACTCAACTCAAAGGTGATCGAATAAATTCCTTTCGCTCCGCGTTTCAGATGTTTTGACGCAAACAAACAGCACTCAATTGCGTGAAATTCTCCAGCAACGTTTGCAAGGCATAGGGCAAAAAGAGGGCAGGTGTGTTACGATTCGACTCACTTGCCAGTTCAATTGCTTTCTTTCCTGTTTTATGCGAAGAAATCGCTTCAAAAAGAAATCCAACCGGAATACTGTCGCTCTTGATAAATGGCTATAAGGTGAAAAAAGTGAACAAAAGGCCCATCTTAATTTATTTTTTTATTTTTTGACAGTAGGTTGACTTTGGGCAGCTAAATACGACGCACGTTGTCTACAGTTCAGTAGGTATTGATCCTGTCTGACTTGGATTGACTCCTCCATGTATTGAAGTCCGACATCCGCGATATTAATTTTTCAACAAAAACAAACAAGGTATGGAATGTAAGAGTACTGGACCATGGTGATTACAAGTCTTCCAACGAATTCTTCAAACGTATCTGTCAACCCCACTTTGTTACTTCCATCAAGCGACAGTGAAGAATTTAGAGTGGTTAAACTTTTTCTTTATGCTGTGATTTTTGCGGTGAGTGTTATCGGCAACGTACTTGTCTGCATTATTGTTGTAAGGCACCGCAGAATGAGGACAATAACCAATTATTTTGTACTGAACCTCGCTGTAGCTGACTTAGCAGTGACTTGCATCTGTATACCATTCGATATCCCAGTCCAAGAAAACCAATACAGATGGCCATACGGGGCATTTCTCTGCAGGACAATTTATCCACTTCAAACAATGGCAATGTTTGCCTCCATTTTCACGTTGATGGCTGTGAGTCTCAATCGTTTCTGCGCCATTGTCTATCCTTTTAAAACTCACATGACAAAGAGACAGGCAAAGAAAATCATTTTGGGGATATGGGCTTTGTCTTCCATGCTTGTGATACCCTATAGTTTCGTTTTGCGACTTGATGAAGAAACCATGAGTTGCGAGGAAAAATGGCCAGATGATGTCAATTACCGAAAAGCTTACACCCTTTCGTTATTTCTCGTGCAGTACGTGATTCCATTGAGTGTAATAGCCATTGCGTACTTAAGAATTGCGAGAGAAATGCACAAATGTGTCCGGCAGCGAAAGACATCGGCATCTGGGTGCCACACAGCTCTCAAACGCTCTCAGCAAATGGAAGGGAAGAGAGTTGTGCGAATGCTCGTAGTTGTTACAGTCCTCTTTGCAGTTTGCGTCCTCCCGAACAACATTATGTGGCTATGGCTCGACTTTGGAGATGGGAAAAATTACAAATATTTTTGGAATATGGTTGCTGTTTCTAATATTATCCTTTTTGCAAACAGTGCCGCAAATCCAATTGCTTACACCATTTGCCACGAGAAATTTAGAGATGAATTCCGTCGCTACATATACTTTTCTTGCGGTAGTAAAAAGAGAGGGGCGAAGATAGAGAAGAGTTACAAATCATCAAGATCGTCGTCTTATGCGAATGGACTCCCATTCAACCATCCCACAAGTTGTTATTCAACGGCGTTGTCGTCTATTCAGTTGATCCTGGAGAGTGGAGATTTGAAGCGAAAATTAAGTCGATCACCTGAGACGGATATTTGACCTCTTATTTTGTCCTTCAAACCTTATAAGATTGTTGCAAATAGGCCATTTCCGAGTTCATGTCTGCCTCCTCTTCAAAGCGAGTCTAAGTGCGAAGTTTTTGTGATGATGATTAGTTTTACTTTACATATGAATGAAATGGACCTTTCCATGAAGTCCAAGTCTTTTCGTCCACTATTTGGGAGTTTAAGCACGAAAATACAATCTGAAAACGTAACTTCGTGTTAAAACTCTCGCGATCATTCCACTTCCTTCTGGATGTAAATCGTGCAGCAACTCTCCAGGAATCAAACAGACTGACGGCATGAACGGCTTCCGAACAGAAAACTGGGAATTTATTGACAGGCGTTCACATCTTCCACATGACTCTAGACTTTGGTCAAATCAGGTCGTTGTCAGGAAGAGAACGGCAAAGAAATGTACCAAAATGTAAAAGACACGCGAGGGGCGTGCAGTGTTTTTGCTCATTGAAACCTTTAATTTTTTGAGAGTTTTGAAGCAAGCAACCGTGGACAATCTTCCTGTCGGTGTACGTTGGATCAGTGGCTTGATCTGATCGGCGTAATTACAAGTTGAGAAACTAAGGACGTGCAATTAATTCCTATCGAAAAAATATTTTTTAACAGAGACTCGATCCGTAAGGCCAGGGAAGCTTTTTTAATTTCAAAAGGCAGGACAATTAATTTCAGCGGTCTTAATATCCGCGAAGAAACGTATCAGATATCAGTTTATTATTTAGAGTCATTTCCGTTATTTTTCCGTTACTCTTAATATTTGAATTCAAATTCGTTGTAGCTGCCATGTTTTATCACATTTTTTCCAGTATTACGTCAACATCCATCTACTATATATATGTACATAGAAGCAATTCAATGTAAACTCTCATTGTACCTGAAGAAGGCTGGTTTGGCCAACCGAAACATAGTACACCACTAAAATCAAATCTACGTTGTATCGGCTCTTGGTTAAAATATTTAGTTTTTAATTTTTTGCCGTCCTCCTGCTTGTCATCTTCGCCGTTGCTAATGGGGTAGTGCCATGGATTGTTACAATAGTATTCATCTGGGAAACAAAGGAGACCTGTTTACCAATGGCAAAAGAAAATTAATGGCCAAATTTTCTTCAACTGAACGGCTATTTCATCTCACAGAAACCAATCTCAAGTGTTTTTGGTTACGCGCAGCCAGGATTAAAATGAACGCCACCTTGAAAATGTCGGGCCGACGTTTTCAAGTTTTCTTCTTGCATCTTAGATAAACTCCGTAATGACTTAATGTGACTCACTTTTCTTTTAAAATTTAATCGATTTTTATCTCACTGCGGTAACCCAAAAGCAATTTAAGAATGAAAAAGTCATTGAAAAGTGATTTAGTAAATTTATGGTCAAAATAAAAGGGATAATTGATTGATTGATTGATTGATCAGTTTATTTACCCCTCTTGCAGCTACAGCTGAATTACAAGGGCACCAGCAACTATATTATTGATATTTATAACTACAAAAATTGCTCATCCGTTCAGTCCTGGCAACTATTTTAACACTGCTATTTACAACAGAGCCAGAGCGAACCATACCAATGATTACTGCCCCTTTAAGCCAGGGAGTTTAAGAAACGACAACGAAAACGCCACAAATCAATAATATCTTTGTTAAAAGAAAAAAAATAATCGCGTTGCGCGTGCGTCGCGCCTTTTACCACATATTTTAACGGTACCCTGCATGACAACGACGCAAAATCATCAACTTTGAGGATTGGACAACAACGTGTGCATACAAATGTGAACCTTTGATTCTCTATTTTCACTCAGGAACCGTTCGTATCCACTTTACTTGTAGGATTCTTCGCCTACATCTCACGACATAACCAAGTTGGACTAATGGCGAAAGATAACTTATAATGCAAGATTAAATTTTGAAGTGAAGTTTTCGTTTTTGTCGCCGTCGTAGATCTTTATATGGGGACCTTTTAAGATCTAAGACAGCGACGGCAGTGGAAACGTCATTTAATATTGCAACTTTATACTTCTTAAAGTGTTTCGTGATTATTCCAGTTTGTTTAATTTCCACAAACTATCCAAACTATCCAGGAACTCAATTGGGAGGAACAGTGTTGAAACTATGAAAGAAAATCAAAGATTTGCCTTTGTGCGCTCGCGTCTTCCTTAGAACGTTTTTATCCGTTTTCTTTGACGTTCTTAGCAAATGTACAACGAAGAATGACCAATTGTCAAACTGTATGGTCAATTCACGTCGTTGTTAGAACAACAACAAAGTGAATATAATTGGATTCAATCTTACTTAAGCAACAGGAAACAGCAGGTGTATGTAAATGGGGATGCCTCTGATTCATGTCTTGTTTCTGGTGTACCTCAAGGATCGATTCTAGGACCTTTGCTGTTTATTATTTTTATTAATGACCTTCCAAAGACCTCACCTTTTTTTTCTACTAGATCATGCGCAGATGATACATCTTTAACTGCTTCTGGAAGTGATCTTGACAGTTTATTGCGTGAAATTAACAATCACTTGCCAGCTATTTATGAATGGTTATGTAGTAATAAGTTGACCTTAAATTTGACAAAAACAAAGTATATTATTTTTATGCCTCGTCAAAAGGAAAGTTACAATCTATATCCACCGTTAATTGTAGCAAACGTTTATTTAGAGAAGTCCTCTTGTGTAAAATATCTTGGTGTGTATATTGATTGTCACCTTACTTGGCATGACCACATTGATTACATATGTGCCAAAATCAGCAAAAATGTTAATATGGTTAAGTTGAAGCGTCATGTATCAAAAGCGACTCTTGTTAGTCTGTATTACTCCCTTATATACCCGTAGCTTACCTATGCTTGTACACTATGGGGTAATAATTATAATGCTCCAGTGTCTCAAATTGTAAAATTACAAAACAAAGCTGTTCGTGTTATAAATGATGTCCCTTTAATGGAACCAATAACTCCACATTACTTATCCTTACACCTTTTGAAATTTCCTGATATTGTTAAACTGAATACATGTATGCTCTTTTATATTTATTTTCACCATGAAAAGTTTCCCAATATACCTGTTTCATTGGTATCTCTGAGCTACATAATTACAATACCCGCAGTGCATCATCCAATCAAATCTTCATACCTTCATTTCGAACGTACCTTACAGGAGATTTTGCCCCAGCATTATTGGATGTTTCTTTTGGAATAATATCCCGGATTTCATTAGGGACAAATCATCTAAAAAATTATTTAGAAAAGCACTTTTGCGCTGGTACCTTGCTCAATACTAATGAAACTTTACTTTTTTCTTTTTTTGTTTTAATAAAAATCTCAAGTCCTTTTGTAACTTAAAGGGGAACAACATTAGTTTATCTAGATGTGCCCGTCTCCTCTCCTTCCAATATACCATGTCAAATAATTTAAGTTGTTGTTATTTGTATTGTTTGTTTATTTATTTATATTTCTTTTTTTAAACCTATATCCACTTAATTATGTATTATTTAGGGATTGGAGGAACAAATAAAATAAAAAATAAAAAAATAAATAGTGTTTCTCCAAATTTTAGTTCCAGGACAGTAAAGCTAGTTTGAGAATTACAACAAACTAGAATTATGACGAAATGAACCAGCCCTTTTAAACCATCTTTTCGTTGAAATTGGCGTCGTGGATCATAAGAATCGACGACGAAAGCAGCAACGATAACGGGACAAAGCAGTAGAGTAGATATCTGTTTACAAACATTGCTGTTGTTATTCAAATGTGTCAACCACAGGAACAAAAGACCCTTTGTTTCGACAGCCAACAAGGCTCTGGTTGACACATTAATGACAATAGGTGACATCAACGATATCTTTCCTATAATATTATTGGTTTGAAGAGGAAAAATTGTTCTGCTCTGCAAAACAAAAACGTAAAAATAACTGAATTTACGGTTTTGACGCCGATGTGAGCATTAAACAGAGAATCGTTCGTTCTCTGTCTTTATTTCAAAACCAACCATGCCAAGCCAGTGATTGGCCAGTTGTTAAGAAATATTTTCGACAGAGCGAAGTTATCATGATCTCTTTCGTTGCCGCAGCTGTCTTCATTTCTTGGACTCTGCATTAATAAAGCTACACCGTGACCTGAAGTAATAATGCATGTTCATGGCCAACAACCCTTGACCTCTCCGATATCGGCGAAATGCTGTACCAGTGTTTTTTTTATTCACTACAACAAAACCTAATACTATCTTAATTACATTGGAGTAAGTTGGCCATTGCTCTTACACCGCAAAGGTCAATGATGGGTTTCAGATCTAGATCGAAGCCCGGAAATCGATGATATTGTCTGTGGGTGAAAGATATTAAAAAAGCGATCGGCAAAAATTATTTTTCTTTGTTCTTGTTTTCTCAGCATTTATTTAGTAATTTGCTTGAAATTTGTCACTCTCAATTGAACACTTGCTAGAAGGACTATTAATGCCAGTTACAATCGACGGTTAAACGTGTGTGGCACGCTTATTTTTCCTCGTGAAACCAATGATATTGGTGCATTGTGGCCTTCAGTTGCCGAAGCCGTCTTTTGATTGCTTACACTCCTTAATGGTGCATTTGTTTGCCATCCGGCTTTGAAAAGGCACTACGAAAAATACTTTTTCGGTTATTGCATGGTTTGGTCTGGAAGCCGTAATTTTTCCGACGACTTAAGCACACAGACCTGAATCTGTCATTCCCTATCAAATGAAAAAAACGTTCCTTTCTTAGAAGCATGTACAAATCTTAATCACAGCTAAAAGCATTTGCTGTTGACACAAACGTGTGCATTTCATATATATTTACAGGTGCTTATTTTTCCTCGTAAAACCAATGATATTGGTGCATTGTGGCCTTCAGTTGCCGAAGCCGTCTTTTGATTGCTTACACTCCTAAATGGTGCATTTGTTTGCCATCCGGCTTTGAAAAGGCACCACGAAAAATACTTTTTCGGTTATTGCATGGTTTGGTCTGGAAGCTGTAATTTTTCCGACGACTTAAGCACACAGACCTGAATCTGTCATTCTCTATCAAATGAAAAAAACGTTCCTTTCTTAGAAGCATGTACAAATCTTAATCACAGCTAAAAGCATTTGCTGTTGACACAAACGTGTGCACTTCATATATGATTTACAGGGTAGTCTCCCAACCCTGTTAATCAACAGGGCGTTTTGCAATATCAGTACCTAGAATAATAAGGGCTGTTAATTGCGATCATTGAAAAAGAGTTAATTAAGGTTGTTTTACGGTGACTTACTTCGAAGGAAGGTGCCAATTCAAGTTCGTTAACCGCGCTACTGCAAGGTTTCACAGCATGTTTTCCAGGTGGGTTAGGGTGGCTTCCAGTCCATTCAAATCACATTTCCCACGTTGTATAAGGTTAGACGGGGTGGATTAATCCTGCGTAGCACTCCACCTCGTGCGACGTGCAGTCTGTTGACATCAGAGTTCAGGAGTTGTTTAATCTCTCATATGTTACTTAAAGCTAACACGTATGGAAGTTACCAGAGCTAACTCTTGAAGGCAAAAAAAGCAAACGACTCATTTGGTATTAACATTGACATTGACATTGATCGGTGCACGTACTAGCTAGGGTAAAATTACCTGAAAATATAAACACAAACGGCCGACTACCAACCTAGCACTTCAGCAAAGACAGGGCAATTTCGGTCAACACTGAATGATTCAGTTCAAGTTGCACACCTTGTCTTAAAATAATGGCCCTATAATAAATTAGAATTTTTAAGTACTTTGTAAAAGTACGATCACCTTGACTATGAAACCTAATTCTTAATTCAAAGCTGATTTACAGAGTAAAAACAACTGATAACGACCTGCGTGGAAAGGGAATGACAGCTTCGGTTTCCGCACAGCTCTAAGTACCATTAATACCTGATAAGACTGCGTTTCACTAATGGCCTCACTGCACAATACATAGAAATATTATATTTGTCCAAATGATGCAGCTTGCAATAGAAACTGAAATTCGGCACTTTCACATCGACTGGGATGAAACATCTGACATTTTTTATATCTCACACTTCGTTTTCACAAAGTGGAGCTAGAGGCTATTCCTGAAGGGGTTACGTTTTTGCAAACGTTGGCCGTGTAGCACTTTATATTTCAACAGAATTAATTATTGTATGGTAATGTGAAATGCTGTTTTCTACCCATGTAAACCATGTAAGCGTTAACCCTACTAATGGAATTGGGCCCACACAAGGACAGAAAAAACCTCTGACCAGGGTGGGAAATGAACTCGCACATGGTTTACACTTGGATAGAAAACAAACTTACCCTACCCTACATAGCTATTCCTGTAAGTTCAAAAGATGTCTATACCGTAAGAGTGTCTTGCATATTAATAGCAAGAAGCTCGAAGTTTGTTACAGTCGGGCAAATACCCTTGTAGTCGATAAAAACGCATTCGCTAAACGTACGAAACTTTCAATACCGAATACGAAAAACGAAAGCGTTTTACTTATTTCCGCAAATGACCAAAGGACTGGGGCCTGTTTCTCGAAAGTCCCGAGAACTTTTCGGGCCCGAAAAGCCAGTCGTCAAACTGCAATCTGCTTGTTTTTAATAGCTGATCCTTTAACATGTTTTTAATGTAAGAAAAACTAAGAGGATTGCGAAGTTTGATGGCTTGGAACCTCGGCGAGGTAAAGAGATAAAGAGAAAGATATAAAGATATAAAGAGAAAAAGATAAAGAAGAGATAAAGAGAGATATAAGAGGTAAAGATATAAAGAGAATTGTGGCACCCGAAACAGGCCCGAAAAGTTTCGGGACTTTTGAGAAACAGGCCACTGGTCTCGCTGCAAAAGGAAAAAAATTAGTTTTGAGAATATTAATAGCAGCCCAAAAGAGGTCCATAACTTTCTAAAATACTAACTTCATTGCAACGAATATTTTTGTTCTTTTCTTTCTTGTTTCCGTTTATTTAAATTGTCAGGTAAGAAGATTCATTATGTGCAAAACACGTCCCGTCTGAATCATTTCCGTGACCGAGTTGAGGCAGGTGATCTGAACAGAACAGCGCTTTGTTATTGATATTGAAAAATGGACTTCGTCATGCTATGGCGGACAAAAACGGTAGCGATAAATATAAATCCTTTTACGACTCGATAACGCGGTTATCTATTTACATTTCGGATTATCAAGAATTTTTGTTCACGACGGAATGAATCACTCAACCAATGAAAAGTGAGCGAAATAACAACATCAAACAGATTGGGAGATATTGCAATGCCTTAATCCCGGTGAAGGTGAAGCTTCTGGAAATGACTGGCAACCAGCAGAGACTTTGCCCTACGTTTTTCGCATGCAAACGGCGATCGAATACACACTGAATATATTGAATTCATTCGCAAATATTCATGAATGAAAGGAAAGCGATTCTGATGTTTTGTCTTAAGCCACTGATGTACCGATCGACTGAAAAGATAGAATAAAACCAAGACATGTGACTAGTCTTCAACAAGAATTCTCATTTCTTTTGCCCCAAACTGAATTCGACATGTTTTTGGAAAGATGAAAAGACAAGAAGCATTATTCATCCAACTAATAATATGGAGGTGACCTTTTTTACATTTAATGAGTTTTACGGTGAAAAACACTTTAATCGCATGGCAGCTGTCCTCATGCGTGCGTGTTACGCTACGACAATGATTAAAAATTCAATGAATAAATTTTCAGAAGACAGATAAACTGACAATGAGCAAACCTATCAATTCAAATGCGAGGTATCAACTTCCTTCGAAACAAAAAGCTTTTTCCTTCAAAACCTCTCAGACCTTCATCCTCTGTAAACTGAACCGCATCTTTAACCAAATTACCTCTAGTTGAAGCTTCAGCATTCCTCAAGGCGGCTCCGATTCGGAATTTGCGACCCAAGGGAGCAAATCAAGTTGCTGGCCGTGTTTTCACGACAGCCAGCGTTAACTCGTCGGAATTTTCGGTTGTCACTCGCTACGCGACCTGAAAAACCGCTCGTGAAAACACGGCCACTGTGATTAACCTGGTAGGTGACAACAGTCGTACTATGACAGTAAGTTTAACGTACGTGGTCCAGGCATCAGAGTACACCTTGGACCACGGATGTGTGAAATTTCGAAAATTTTGAAGAATATTTCGAGAACACGTAATTACAAGCCCTGAAAAGTTATTTAGATAATCTACCATTTTACAACTTAATGATTAACTTAATTTCGTGTACCCATTTAATTACAATTCGCTACATTACACAAAACGGAAGACATTTACAAAACGTTTTACAATTGGATAAAAGGTTGAAAACTCGTAGAATCAAGTTTTCTCGCGAGTCCTGAGGAAAATCAACCGAACTAAACAATAAGTAACGTCAAGAACATTACGAGTAGTTATGATGATTTAAAAGAATTAAGCTGATGCATACCAAAAACTCTTTGAGATTTCCTCTTCAGTCAAAGACGCGACGGAAGAAGAGCTAGACAGTAAATTGACATTAACTTAAATAAATTATAAATAGAACTTTAATAGTACATGGCCAAAAAAACGGAAAACTGTCTGATATTGGTTTCTGAATGAAGTAGGTAAATCAAATCATTTTGCCCATTCAGATTCGTGGCAATTGGTAAAATACGCTGCCAAGACCACAGTGCGCAAAACCAGACTGTTTGCTCGACGACTCGCGAGTCGTGGAACAAATCACATATTAGCATCTTTCAAATTTTCTGATTCAGGAAGGTTATCACAAGAAGTAAAGTTATTATACTTTCAATTCTTAAATTTGAGGGTTGAACTGACTGGGATGGAAAGTCGGCTCGAAACTTTGTAGTCAGGAAGAGATTCATTGGTCTGTATTCACTGAAATCTCCTGACCCCAGTTGTTCAAACGATGGATAGCGCTATCCACCGGATAAATCACTATCCAGCGGATAAAACACTAGCAAAACCAATTGAGTTATCCAGTTGACAGTGATCCGGCGGATAGCTCTATCCATCTTTTGAACAACTGGCCGGGGCCTGAAGCATAACTTACTAATGAAACTTAAGCCCGCGGTTTACACCACAGAAAATTTTTGGCACGGCTCCTGTGAAATTGGCACGGGTGCAAAAAAAAAGAGCACAGCAAACTTTGTTTACGCTACACCATTTTTACTGTACCAAAAATACCGTACCAAAATTTTTGGGCCCACGGAACTTCTCATGGAGCCATGCGCAGTTCAACTATAATGAAGAACGTCTACGTGATTTTGGTGGAGAATGAGCTGCCATCTTGAAATGTACTTTAAAAAACCGCTAACCTATGTGAATTAAGGCTCAAATTTGGCCCTTTAAAGTGTTTACACTACTTGTTCTATCCGAACCGTGCCTATTGTTTCAGTACCCGTACCATTTTCATCCGTGCTCGGACTACCTCGCCGAAGGTCCCAGCACGGGTAAGAATTTTGGTTCGGCACGGATGAAATTTGGTACTGACGGGTTGTTTACACTGCAAATTTTATCCGAGCCGAACCTTTTTTTTTGGGACCCGTGCCAATTTCACCCGAGCCGTGCCAAAAATTTTCTGTAGTGTAAACCGGGCTTTAATGACACCATTGTTTCACGCGCTTTTCACCCCATCTATACCCCTAAACTTTCAATAAATAAATTTTACAGTCCGACGCACCTTACCGTGGCCACGTAACAAAGGTTTTTTTACAAACTGTCCGCCAATCAGAATGTATGAATTTTATTGACAGTCACGCCTCCTTGCAAAGTTCGCACAGTTTTATGTTGAACATCGTTGCATGAGTTGTTGAGTTGACGTATTTACACGTAATTGTCAAATGTGAAAATCTGTTGGGTGGCCACGGTAAGGCGCGTTGCAGTGTAAGAGCTTTTTACCACTTTTACTATTGAAAGTCTACACCGACTTTAACCCATCAGGGTTCTATCTAGGGTATTTGAGGGGTAGAAGCTTCCCCCCCAAAATGCCCAGCTTCCCCCCAAAAATATTGTTATCATTACAGTATATAAGTAACTATACCGGAAAAATCATCCAGACGCTACGAGATCAGTGCACATGAACTTGGCAAAGGTAGCCGGTGACAACAGCCACTGTTGAGCGTTCCTTCAGCGCCATGAAGCTAATTAAAACAAGGCTCCGCAGTAGGCTCGGTGCGGATGCACTTAAACACACTATGCGCATTTGCATCGAAGGTACTGACCAGTTGTCAGATTACGTCCTGGAGTCAGTGGTTGATCATTACAAAAGTGTAAAGAAGCGCAAACTGGCTTTGTAATTCAATTCAATTTCAATTCAACTTTTTAAAGAAGGAAAGTACATTTAGATCCTGTATTGATCAGGGAGATTTTCCAAAGATCAATTGCCATGATTTGTTTACCAGTATTTTTCACACTCGATTAGACGCATTGTCAGTTAACAGTCGCATCTACCGCGGTCAGTTTTTATTTACAGGTTTACAGTTATCTAGAATTTTGCAGTAGTTACGAGCATTGGTAAGAAGTGGGAAAGTGCCGTTGTTGAGTTTATTTATTTTATTGACGTACTAACAAGTCAACGAGTATGTATAAATATTTGTGGAATTAGACGTGTCGGGTAACTCTTCTGTTCACGTTCACAAATATCGGAGCTCAGTTTAACATTGTCAGAACGTGATCACGACTAAAAAATAAAATAAAATGCTACTGTAACATTTTTCAAAATTGTGTCTCAAAATGCACCAGATTGCATCTCAGCGCATATTCATTTCAAAAATTTTCCTGGGGAGCATGCCTCCGGACCCCCCTAGGAAGCTCGTGGCCTTCGGCCACTCGGGACTTCTCCCCCAAACGATAAATCCTAGATAGAACCCTGCCTATGAATATTAGGCCCGATTCAAACGTTGCACTTCTGCCATGTCGAACTTAATTGTGCCGTATTTATTTCATGTTAGACCTGTTGTATTTTGGTCAGTGGAAATCGTAAGAAAAACTTCGCACTTAGACTCGCTTTCAAGAGGGGGCAGACATGAACTCGGAAGTGGCCCATTCGAGACACGGCAGAAATTCGACGTTTGAATCGGTGCTTCAGATGTCGCACTTCTGCCATGCAACCAGGTAATCTGGTGACGTAATTCGGAGGACTGGGGAGAAAAATTTTAACGCCGTATCCCACAACCGCGCTCGGCCTTATTTTCGAATTCAACGTGGCAGAGGCGAAGTTAGATCTCGTCGGGTGTACTTGAATGTTCATTCAGTAACAGGAAATGTGGTAGACACGGAATGATCTGTTGAGTTTTGGCGATGGAAATACTGCAGGGAGTTTGGAAACAACACCTAAGGCCGCGCGCGGTTGTGGGATACGGCGTTAAAATTGTTCTTCCCATTCCTCCAAATTACGTCACCAGATCACCCTGGAAGGGACCTTACGAAAGGACGACAAGGACACCAAGGAGAACCTTGTCTAAGGCCCGGTTCAGACGCCGTACTTCACATGAACCGAATCGCGCAAATTCGAATTTAGACCGACCCAAATAAATTAATCCCGGCTGAATTGATTCAGACGCCGAACTTAACTGCGCCGACATTAATTCACAGAAGCATACTATGACTGAAGAAACTTGCAAAGTTGTAATAAATTCTGCATTTGATTCGGCTCATGTTTGAAGTATGGCATCTGGATCAAAGCCGCTCCACAGCCCGGCGTAATTCCCGGCTAAGCCAGGCGAGAAAAATTACTTAGCCGATCCGAACTAGACCGGTCGTTGAGAACTGATTCAGACGCCCGTATTTCACATGAACTTAATTCAATGAATTCTATTCGGCTCATGTGAAGTACGGCGTCTGAACTGGGCCTAAAAATATTATTTCCCGTTATTGTAATAACTTCGTGATAACTCCAAGTCGTTCGGAATGAAAAGTGTTAATTAACATTGTGGGAATAAAATTGGCATGAAAGGTGTGGTTGGTTGGGAAGAAAACCAAATTATTTCGTCAGGTTCTCGTGTCCTCTTCACGTCATTAGGGAGCTTAAAGCAACGACAACGTCATCTCAAAATATAAATTCGCGTTATTGTAATCGCTTCGTTACTATTTCAACTTTTTTAATATGACGGGGCCGTGGTAGTTCCTCAAAAATGACGCTTAATTTAGGGCAGAAAATGAAAATTTATCCTCAAGTAATGTCCATAAAACCTCAAATTTGGCTATTTCACGTTGTAGTTTTGCTGACGACGGCAAAGAAATGGACAAAAGTGAAAAACAAACGTGCAAATTTTTTTGACGTTCTCGTTGCCGCCGCCGTTGCCGTTGCTTGAGCTCCCTGTTGTCAAAACGAGGGCGGCAAAGAAATGTACCAAAATGTAAAACGCTCGTGCAGGGCGTGAAGAGCCTTTGTTTTTCTTCATTAAGCCCATTGTTTTGTGGTGTTCTCGTAGCCCGGCGTCGGCGTTTTTTCGTAGTAGGG
>NC_090895.1:38462616-38465116 GCF_036669925.1 Montipora capricornis | reverse complement strand
TGAATTCTATTTTCTGATTTCACGTAAATAGAAAACAAAAATGCTTTGGCCATGGTTTTAATTGAAAAACGTAACAGCAAAGTACCGAGGCCAGCATTGAAAACCATGACTGCTCGAAAAAATATTACTGCGCTTCGCTACAAAGTGTAACCGAAAATATCAACACATTTTTTTTCCTTATGTTCACACTTACGTTATTCCTTTGTGTTCAAAAGAAAAACTTTGCGTAATGTGCCCATCTTTGTGCGCTATCACCTACCCCAACCACTTCAACTAACCTGCTGTCAAAATTACTTAGTGTTAACGGACTGCAACGAATAATGTGGTGCAGAAGAGAAAACAAAGCTAAGTGCTGTCGGGACTATTAGTTATTAGATATGAATATACAACACAGCCGTTGACAAAATGACAGAAATTTCAAAAGAAGTTCCGAAATTTAATTTACTGCCTTAGAAACGTCGACTCAGACAACTTCTCAGTTGAGAGAGAGATTTCCCTTGAGCTGCAAAAACGTGACTCTGGAGGTTTAAGAGATTGACCCTTGTTAATACAGTGTTGAGATAAATACCGCCTGCGACGAAAAAGCTTTTTGATTAATAAGATGTAGACATTCAAATAATCCGCCCCGGCCGCATGGACGTCCCTTTCTCAGTCACTTGGAGGTGCAGGGATGGCGCAGTGGTGAAAACACTCTCCTCCCACCAGTGTGGCGCGAGTTCGATTCCCAGACTCTGTGTCATACGTGAGTTGAGTTTGTTGGTTCTCTACTCTGCACCGAGAGGTTTTTCTCCGGGTACTCCGGTTTTCCCCTCTCCTCAAAAATCAACATTTGACTTGATTTGTATTAATTGTTGCTTTCAGTTTATAGTGTCCCCAAGTAGTGCTCCAGCGCTAGAACGACTAGACAAATAAAGTTCCTTTCGTTTTACTGTTTTCCGACCGACTTACATTTAACAACTATTCACCGAAGTGGAGGTGGCTAGTATATACTAATTTTTATTTAAAAAAATACGCAAAGAAGAAGGTAAGATCTTAGTAAAACATTTTTTTAACTTTCTAAAGATTTTCATTTTCAACTTCAATTCCAGAGCAAACATCACGCTCTCCCAAAGGAAGACGCTTCCTTTCAGCGTGGGAGGAAAATAAAACTAATTAATATATTGTCCATTCGTTTATGCCCCCTGCCAATCGACTCTTTCTGAAGCTTGAGACTGCTTTTTTTAGATTGCTTCTGAAATCCTTTCTGTTTCTGTTTCTTTACGATGACACAAAAGCTTAATTAAGCTTGTGTAACCGTGAATAGCAATTCAAGGCAAATACACCTTATCTCAAAATGGCCGCCGTTTTTGTGTTCTTTTCTTTTCGAAATATCAATATTCAGCTTGATCGTGAGGCAGTGAGGACAAAAACAAAAGAAAAAAGTTGCAATGAATGTGAACGATATTAGCATATCATCAACTTTCCTTTGTTTTTGCCCTCTAAACCTCTCTTTCAAGGTCAATTTTAATATATGGAAAGTGGCCTCTTGAAACAAAGAAGGCAAAATGGTCGAATTCAAGCAATCTAGTTCCACCTGACAACTTAGCACAAACACCTCTCGTGTTTGGTTTCAATGACCTAGGAAAGCTACTTCATCTTCGTCATCATTGACTACAATGGTCTGCACAAAACCAGAAAAGAAGGCTTTTAGGGGTTATCAACACGTAGTCGGCACTTACTTTGCAGTAAAGCTCTGTTTGCAAAAAGATGCACTAAAAAAAAAAAAGGAAACGAAGGCAATAAAGCTAGTTTGACTTTTAATGTCATATCAAAAATAATAACTATTATTTTGCGTTTCAGTTTGACATTAGAGCGGTTGTCAAATCGGAGTGTCGTAAACCCAATACGAAAGTAATTACTTCGACCAATCACGGCAGGTGGCAACAGCGCAACGAGCCAATCCAAATTCGTACCAATTCCATTTAACTTGCTCAAAGCTTGAGAGAAATCGCACGTGCAAGTCGCGGTCGGCTTTCGTTTTCCCTCTCATTGGCTGATAATCTGGCGCGAAACTTTTAAGCCAATCACTGAGCGTAGCAATCGCAATTGCGTAATTACTTTCGATAGTCATTTAAAACCCGCTCTAACTTTTCACAGGTCATCGCCACCCACTTCAAATTAACACCTCATTCGCACGATATCGTCAATTTCTTTGTCTTTAGCGAGAACATAAGCATATCTTCTTTTTCGTTAGTAGTCATATTTTGGGCAAATGGATAGCCGAAGGGCACCCGTCTTCGTTCGGAGACCGAATTCATTTATAGTGAGCAGCAAGGTGAGGTTTTACCTCCAAAATGTTTTGTTTTTTTTTCATACTTTTATTCCTAGTTAATAACAGTCTCAACTCAAGCTTTTCTTTTAGAGTCGCCTTTCTCCTTTTATTATGTGGAACGAGCCTGTTGCTTGCCTTGGGAAGCAATTGGCTACTTAAAACCAGTGAGTCTAATTCTGCATCACACAA
>NC_090895.1:38440116-38457616 GCF_036669925.1 Montipora capricornis | reverse complement strand
GTCCTGGGACATATAGTGTCCTACATTAACGATAACAGTAAATTCAAAGCAAATTACGAATTAACGATAATCATTAACTTAAAGAAGATATCATGTTGCAACGTTGAGAGGCTTTCCAACACAACCATATAATGAAATTCACATTACTTGGTGTAGGCGTCACAAAGTGACCCTCTAACCATGACCTCAACCAGAACCCTCCGGGCAAAAACTGAGTAACACATAAAGTTCTTAGGCTTAAGGAAAACCCCTGTTAAGCATGGTGATGTGCATGCAAAGTATGGCAGCCATATTGGAAATGCATGAATATTGAGCCCTCGCTCGTAATTATTTCATATATTCAGTTCACTACGATATCAAAACGATTTGTCGGAAAGAAAGAAAAATTGACCAGATGAAAACCAAACAGCATTGTAGGGTACCGTTTACAAAGCTGCACTACAGACCACACATCACGAGGCCACAACGCCCCTCTTCGATACATGTTGTCTCCTCAAATAAAAAATCACAATGCCCAGTATATTTTTTCATTCGATGTTAGCATAATGAAGACCCTTTATATGCATGTCACCGTAACTTACGTAATTTAAACAGATTGTGACAAAAGCAGTCTCTGTTACCGTAACGATCAGTACTGAACACAAACAACGTGATCATAATATTGTCCTGGCACCAAAGGATGTATTTCGTGAAACAAAAAAAGCACTTGAACCAGAATTTCGGGCCAAGAACTTGAAATATTTATCCTTATGGAAGGAAGCCTTATGCGTTCGGACTACTGTAAACGCCGCCGGGTTCTAAGAGTAGGTTCAGCTCTGCCCGGCAACTAAATGGCCTGACTTGTCACCGTATGTTTTCAAGTCTTGCTCGCTCTTAAGGCCCTCCTTTCAGCTAATTCACCAAGGCGGCATATATCACTAATACTACCAGATATAGGTCACTTCAAGAACTCCACTCCGCCGGAGTCAGTGGAACCTTGAGAACATGGGTTTCGTTAACGTCTCAAACTTATTTAGACTTATTTGGAGAAGAAGAAGAAGCGTCTGGCTTATGCCGGTCATTACCGAGGCAGCACTTTTATCCTCCAGTTATTTCAAGACCCTAAAACCTCAATAGCATGCACTCATGGTTCCACTCGACTCGCACACTTCATACAGAGAACTCGGCGGCTGTGCGTGCGTGCGACCTTGAGCAAATTTAAACTTGAGCTGATGCATGAAATGAACATGTCCCTGGCCCAACGCTTGGGCGTTAGGCAAGACTTTCTGCTCTTTGACAGCAAGTTTTGACGCAGCGAAGGCAGTTATCACTGCCTTCGCATCTTGGCATCCTAAGAACAACTTGATACCCCAATGCGGTCACCATGGAATGCACCCTTTCAAAAGTCCGTCCCGACAGGAAACTGCCGTCATTAATATTAGAGAGGTTTGGCGAAAATCGAGATTATATAACCGGAGCATGAGAATGAATAAACTAGTTTAGAATTCTTCTGGGAAAACATCATTCATATAGACATCATTCCTTTTCGAATGGTACTTGATCCTGATGCTAATCGTATGTTTAAAGGACACTCGAGTTGGCACCCATTTTCCAAGCGACACTTTCACAATTCTGGACGCACGACGGAGCTCGCGTTACGAGAGACCTCTCCTGCCTTGGAAGTGCATATTCCTCAGTAAGTCAAAATCCCACTGATTTGTTCAAATATACGTCTGGTTTCAATCGGTAATACCTTCTGCACGATGCAATCCGAATTAAATACATACAAACACAAGTAATAATTGAACCATTTCATTCAATAACTGTGGAAATTGCGTTTGCATGCGGTTGTTTGGGTTTAAACCATGTTCTAACTAACAACTCGTGGACTTACGAAAGAGAGAAATGATTCTCGCACTCATCTAGACAATTTAATTCCTGTGGTAGTGGCCATCTCGAAAGCATTTGCTACTATGGCCACTACGCACTTTTCCACTTTTTCTCACTCAAGTGTAATTAGTCTGTTTCCTTCTTTCTTTTAATTGTTATGTCCATTATTTATTTTCTGAAATAGTGCATAATAATAATAATAATAATAATAATAATAATTCTTGAATCTTGAAATCTTGAAATCTTGAATCTTGAGCAATTGTCAGTCTCATAGACACCTAAAAAATTCAGGTCGCTCCAACGGGACTCACACCCGTGACCTCTGCGATGCCGATGCTACGCTCTACTAACTGAGCTTTGAAGCCACACAGTTGGGAACAAATCAATTTCATGGCCTCCTGTGTTCTCGTGAGAGGACTCGAACATATGCATTTCTTTCATTGGTCAACCCATACGCTCACTTTGTCTTGTTAGGTTAATTATTGTTCGATGTTTTTCTTTTCTTTTGTTTCCCTTGTGTTACGTAATACATGAGTTTCACAGGTTTTTACAACGAGGATGAGCCCATCGAGTCCTTTCACGGGAATACATGAGCCCAACAAATTGACCTGCTCCTAACTGTGCGGCTTCATAGCTCAGGTGCACGTGGTAGAGCATTGCACTATCATCGCAGAGGTCATGTGTTCGAATCCTTTTGGAGCCACCTGAATATATTTCAGATGTCTATATGAGAGAATTGCTTACTAACTTGTCTATATATTAAGTAAAGCCAGACTTGTTCTCCATGGTCCAATGACTCCTCCCCGGGCTTTGTTAATTCAAAACTCATCAATTCGTTCTTCCAGATTCAAACAAAATCACAAAAGGGACTTAATCTACGACAGCGGCGTCGACGGAAGCGTCACTTCAAAATATAAGTCTACATAAAGTCTTTCGCGATTTTGTTCCACCTCGTTTACGTCGTACAATATTAGCGAAGTATCCTTAAAATAGATTGAGTGGTACTAGCGGTTTCAGAGTAGAAACAGCCGGGGAATGAAAGACTCTCTCTTGCATACTCGCGTTGTCGTCAAAACCTCAAATTTGGTGATTTCACGTCGTTGGGTAGAACACAAGGGAGCTTAAAGCACGCGCGTTTTTGAGACGCGGACGGCAACCGAAAGAGAACATTTCGCGTGCCAGGACAGTGGTGTCTCCAAGATTTTTACACTAATCATCCCTAATAGAGAAACGATATTTAGCAGTATAAATGTGGCTGTGTGAAGACAAGTTAAGGGGGTGGGGGGAAAAGCTCACTTCCGGTTGCCGTCCGCGTGTCAAAAACGCGCGCGCTTAATTAAGCTCCCTACTAAAAATGAGTACCGCGCGTGGAGCGCGATTATTTTAACTGTTTTAACCAATGATATCATTGTTTTGTTGCGTCGTCGTCGTTGCCGTAACCGGTGTCGTTTTTAAAACTCACTGTTGAACATTTTCAGTGCAGTTCCTGCCGAAAACCGACCTTGGTTGCAAATTGCCAAGCTAGATGTAGTATAACTGGAAATTTAGCATACTTCTTTTAAAATTGAGAAGTATTGACAATGGTGTCTCCCTTCAGACAAGATGTCGATGTCACGACCCCAGCGAAAAAAAACTAATCAACTGATCGATCATTGGACTTTCACAGCCAATTAGCGATTAAACTGTTTACCGGTGATTAGTAGAATAGTTAAGTCCTACAAATAGACTGTAGAGACGTATACATGACCCATTTCCGGCAGCGCACAAAATGAATAGCAATTTTACAAATGCTATTTTGGGCTCGACAACACCGCACAGTCTCTGAGTGTATACGTCAACGAATTAAACGATTGAATACAGCTTTTACCAACAAGCATGGTTGGTATCTCGTTGTTTTATCTGCACTGATCGAAGTTCCCCTCGGCTTACTCTAAAACGACATAATTGAATACAACTTATGCCAACAATCATGGTTGCTAGCTTAATCTTTTATCTGCATTGATAGATTGAAGCTCCCTGGCCTAAGCTTACTTCTCAAACCTCACATTCAAAACATTGATAGATCACTGGCGCAAGCACACCTTATTTTCTTGCAAGCATAAGATTAACAAGTAGAGAGCTATTTTCGAATCAGGTGTGTTGACTCACAAAAACAGCGTCAAGTTTTAAATGGAATGAATCAACATACGTGAAATACACTTCATTTTTTTGTTTGTTTGTTTCTTAATTTTTTTGCAGTGGTTTGTTGCTCATAATGGCGCGAGCGAAAGTACTAATTTGCACTCGAAAAGGAACTTTAGGAGAAAACAATAAATACGTAATTCTGCATGAAAGACAACTGTGAATCCTATACGGGGAGTGACAAAACGATAATTGGATCAACAGTCGGGTATTCAACGCATCGCTGGAACTCAGTAAACGAACTCTCGTTTTGTGTTTTTTGGCTTCGTCGTTTCTGCTTAACCGGATATCAAATCAAACTTGACTTACTTCTGGCGCGATTACAAACTGAAGAGATCAATGCTCTTTCCGAGATAAGCCATATCGATTAGCAAAGGAATGTACAAGTCAAAGGTTTCATCTGGAACATGTGAGAATCGTAAGCTTTCAGCTTGTCACTACATCTGAGTGGCACTGACATATGAATAGGCAACTGAGAAATACCGAGCTTTTATAACTCAACCAGCATTCATGTTTTGGACATTGGCTTGGAAGGGAATACTGCCTTCTTTGATAGGACTGAATTGAGTTCTCTATATCAAATGCGACTCTCTTCTCGGTAAGTGATTAGAACGAAATTTATTCTTCCAAATCTACTAACGAGTCTGTCTATCGTTCTTTAATAAGGAATACAATGTATCGACGATTTAATGCTTACACTCGTGCATGCCGCTCCCTCTCTATCTCTGAATTCAAAGCGCTTTGATAGTCGATGAACGTGAATTAACAACAAAGCAAATAATTTGCTGGGAAGGAGAGAAAAATCATTAATTGAAATAAAGGATTTCAGCTGTGGGAATGATCGGTGTGACCCATATTTAGAGATAAAACAGCCAACTCTTGCCGGGCTGTCTCAGAGAACTTATGTCTTGATCACAAAGAACCGCTGATTTGTAAGAGAAAATAACGTACTGTTTCTTTTCTTTTAATTTTTCACTTCAGTCCATGAAAAGAAAAAAAAATCACCAGGAATCATTTACGATGCTTTGCCCATGGAAAGGAGAAAAACTAAGGTTCTTAGGAATCACCGTTGTCAACAGTCTCTCAAAATTCTTTTAAATTGGATCCAACGGAATCTCAAAACTTTCATCTTCTCTCCAATGCACAGACAAAAATGTGAAGTTTTAGTTTTTTAAGTGTCAATGGTTTCCATAATCATTTTCTCAAAGCGCAGAAGTTCTCAGGAATTGAAAGTCGTTTCATTAATTAGTGCATGGTTTGTAGTATGCTAATCGGAGAGGTTGGTTTTCTTTTGGTGAAGATACCTTGAATTTAAGCAAGATGAGCGCTACCTGCTTAATTTCCAAACCCTTCACTAAAAAATGATCCCTTCAGGCATTATTCGGAAAAAAAATCGGCGTTAATTCAACAACAAATCACATAAAACGCTTCACCCACAGCTAAGACAGATTCAAAGGATGAGCGCTTAAAAAGTGCTTTCAATGAAGCTCAAATAAACCACGCCTGAGGGTATGACATATGAGAGGATACCACACCCGTTGCAGATTTGTTGTCGGTTACCCAGTGTAAGATAGTCAATACTTGATGACACATTTATCTGATATAGCTTAACGAGGAGGAAGGATGTTCTATAGACCTAATGTCCCAAAATTACCTGGCACAATATTAAATCCACGCATCAGATGTTTATAGGTGATAAAAATTAGTGTTAAGTCTCAAACAGTACTCGCAAGCTTCACCTTGATTTAAGTCGGAGATGTATAACAAGGGCGGATGGCTCCTCAATGTTAAGAGTCGAGGGCATTTGTGCCTTTCCCTTTTATGGTTTCTATATTAATCAACTCGTACATTCTTCACTCACTCTTTCGTTCGTTCACTACTGGCAGCTCATTTAGTATTACCAGAAACCCATAAGGGTTGAAACGTGTAACGGCCCCTTGTGTGCTGGGAAACAAACTTCTGAATATTCAATTTGCTAAGTACAATATTTGGAACAACAAGAGAGAAACATTCAACCAATCAGTTCGCAAGAACACCGTGACGCAATACCACCAATGTTCTCGCGCGAAATTAATTGGAGCGAGGGGTTTCCAAATATGGTGCTCAGCACTGAATATTCGGAAGCTGTGAACGCGCGTTACACGTTTCAAACCTTATGGGTTTCTGGTATTACATTACATGATGTCACGGTTGTCATCAAATTGCAAATGGAATCTTAATAGAAAAATAACATTTTTTTCAGTAACGAATTGGCATATTCAATACGACCTTTTTCAAAATTCCCAAATGGGGTCCCAGCCGACTCTTTTTCCAGAAAAACACAATCACCGAGGTACAAAGCTTCCATTTGATGCCCACAAAAATCTTCAACTCTCAAGTGCACCCGTTAGTCCAACCACCACCAAGGAAAGTAAGCCCTAATAGATCTAGCAAACTCTGAAATACACACCCGCCTGGTATGTTAGCTACGCCATGCTGATGAGGCCCAAAAGGCCGAAACAGCTGTCTATAGCTGCTAATTGGCCGGGTGAAATGGTTGTGCGCATGCGTGATGTGTTGGCCACACCGGGTTGGTGTTAGCGTGTGTCACCTTGCTTTTATTGTTGTCTGAAATATTGGCCGGGCGTTTCTTAATGTGCTCATTAGTCACAGAGATACATTAACTTTAAGTTTGTCCTGACTGCAATAGTCTCTGTAGCTACAGGCTAAACTGAAATAACGATGTTGACTAACGATAGCTAGAAAAAATCTATCAGAATTTATCTGCTTTAAAGCGTGAAGGTCGTTTATGGGTTTAGTCAAAGTATTCGTCACAGTTGCAGTGGGAAGTTTTTCATTTTCATTTTCAAGACTTGCGCCGTGACTAGATTGAGGAAGATAATTTATCATAAATCAGGTGATGTTGGAAATCCTAAGGTGATCTCTAAACATGGTGGAGCCATGGACATCTTCATAGTTTGTAAAGGCATATTTCAGTAGAGACGAAGATTAACGCAGAAAATCAAAGATGCCCTAATTACGATCATCTGGAACCGCTAGAATTGGCACAAACCTATTTATGAAAACCACCGAGGATGAGGTAGGAACGAAATGTCAACGTTACGGAGAATCTGTCGCACCGAATACATACGCAAATGCAACAGCAGAGCGTGGGGTTGAATGCAGTGCTAGCAATTAATACGGTTTCACGCGAAGAGCTGTGGAGAATTGCACAACCGTGTCTCCACGGTTCATTAGCTTAAGTTGGCAACCGCACGATGGGATGAAAGGCATCGTATGCAACGATGGTCAGTTTCCAGCACATTCCTCGTAACAAACGGGGTGAAACAAGAATGGGTCGTAGTGCCCATCCTAATTGTACTCCTTTTTGCCGCCAAGCTCTGTCAAAACTGAAGACGGATATCGAAGTCAGATTTATAACAGGTGGTTTCTTATTTCGGGCCGGCAGAGTGCGAAGACCGAAACGACAGATCACACTTAGATTTAAATTACTTTTCAAAGTTCTGGAACACTTGCTGCGTATCTTAGAGCGGACAATTCACTTTCTTTCGCCTAACAAAGACGATCTGTAACCATCAAAAACACACATGCATAGTGAAATTAAATTTAATACATTAAAAAAAATATTCGTTGGATCAAAAATTACTTGCAAAGTTCTTGCACACATGCTGCATGTCAGTGATAAATAAATAAAAATTCTAGATTTGTATCTAAAAGTGTTCACAAAACAAAGTCACGTGTTACATTGTCCAGGAGATTCTTCTTCGGCCAATAATACCGCCAATTTTTCACTGTACTCGTGATACATATTCATACACGCCTTCAGCTCACTAAGCTTACCCATGGCTTCGGACCCAAGGAGCTCAGTTAACTCGCTTTTATCACAACAGTCGCTGTCAGAGTCGGGTTCCGATTCGGTTCGCAATTGCATAGCTTCTTGAAGTTCCTTTTCCGCCAGTAATTTAATGATAACTTTAGCGTGATCAGGTGACGTTTCTAGCTGAGAGAGCTTCTCAATGGTCTCCAGGTCGAGCTCAACTTCATCGTCAGAATCGTCATATTCGTCTGAATCAGAGACGTCTATACAGTCAGAAGAAGGGTCTGCAGTAGCTGGCACCAGTTGAAGTTGTTCCATTTTGATTTGGTCATTTGGGTCAAGGACACAAGTTAATAAGTGTGGCTGACTGGCTGACCCTGGTACCGCTACTATTTGAGACACAGCTGGTAGCAGATCGCCGTTTGAACCCATCTGCATCGATTGTTGCATAACTGCATGGGTTACAGAATGCATAACTGGTTTCAACATTTTCCCATTCATATTCTGGGCCGGCAACAATTTTGGCATCGTAGGTTTTATTAATGGCTGCACAAATGACGGACCTTCCACCGATGCCACTTCTGGCGAAATCACGTGCTCCGTATTTCCTTGCACCATGGGTTCTTCTCCAGATGTCATTTGCAGAGACACAACTGCATCTTCCAGCATTCCAGAGGTGGGTGCAAATGGCCTCTTAGTGTCTGTCAGCACTGACAAAAGATGTGCCACTGGTCTAGACGGATTAAATACTTGCTGGGCAACTTTCATAGATTCCGGTGCTGGCGCACCAAGAGCGGATGTTAGTTTCGGACATCTAGCATCTATCTCATGGGGTTTCACTAGCGGCGCGGACATTGTAAGGTAATGTGAATCGATATCCATCTCTTCTGACTGTGCGCATGAGATCTTCAGCAACACTGGCTTTTCATCTAAGGCCATTTCTTCGTCCGCTTGCTGTGCCAGTGATGCTGGCGGCTCTTGCACAACTTCCATCTCCTCCAACGTTGCCTGAGTAGTAAATGGTGACTTCATGAACGATGGCAGTGAAACTGAGAAGAAACTCCATGATGACTGTCTTTGCTGACTTTTCTGCTCCCTCTCTCGTTCCACTTCCTCCCTTTTTACGACTTGTTCATTTGTGTCCATTACTTCGTCTTGCTCAGGAGCTAGTGCTTGTCGCACATAACGCGACCCTGATCCCGCCGCCATGCCTGGTACACCACTGTCTATCAGCCCCTCGGATTCTTTAGTCAAAGAAACTTGCATGTAATCCTCAACCTCCATTGACTCTGCAAGTTGCTCTAGATTACCTTCATCTCTCGACCGAGTAAATCGAGAAGCCTGATCCATAATAACAAGTTCACAATTTGACTTATTATCAACGTTTTCACGATTCTTCCTTTTAATGTTTATCTTTGGCATTTCTTCTATCGTCGGACTATTACTGATCGACATCAATTGGTCTGTAATTCGTTCACGAGGTGATCTCTTAGGTGGATTTTCTTGCCAGTTAACGTCAGTTGCATTGTTCTGTTCAGATGACTCAGTCTGTTCCTGTTTTTCATTTCGCCGCCTTTCCCGAGATCTAGCCTTTTCGATGTCATCTGACACTTTAGTGGACATCGTGTTTTCACTACTATGATGTGGAATCGATTCTTCAGGGCCTTGTCTGACGTTAAGAGAAGTTATCAAATTGGAAACTCCCTCACTATGTGACTCTCTGTTTGGAGCTCGGGCTTTGGGGTGAGAAACTAGCTTCACATCTGGCGACAGAAAGGACGCCCTCCGCTTCTCTCTATCTGCTTTCCAAACAGGAGGCTTAACTACTTCAGTAGTGGACAATGGTGGTGCATTTGTTTCCTTGACCACGCCTTTAGTCTGTTTTTCAAAATATACTGGACTAGGTGTGCCGCCAACCATCAACGATTCATTGACCTGTCCATTTTGTCCCCTCCGTGAACAAAATGTTTGAGAAGTGTATTTTTGGCTGAACGACTTCTTTGCACAACTTTTCACAACTTGTGTGCTAAGGGGCACAGGCTGCCATGAACAAGACTGACTCGCATCGGTTTTTTTTAATTCTGCGTGACTTACAACCATTCCCTCCGCAGTTTTATTTTCTTTCGGGGTACTGGCAGAAAACGAGTAAGGAGAGGTTCCTGATGTTAACTGGATGTGGGAAAAGACTACTGTTGTTTTAGATTTCAATGTTGCGATGACATTTGTAATACAACTAAGAAGTGTAACGATCAAGCCTTTGATGTGAAAATGCCATGCTTGAGATTTGTTCTTTAAGGTTTCCAAGCTGCGAGGCGAATTATCGTTCAAGGTGTACTCGTCATTATCCTTGCTAGTTCCTATGATTTCCATGCTTTCTGATCGATCACCTTCCTCCCGATTTGCCAAGCAGTGCAAGCAGTTGTTATAACAATTATGATTTACCATGTCCTGACCTTTGACCCTCGCTATTACCTCATTGTCTGTGTTGCACGCGATAGGTGGGGTTTCTCCGTAGATATCGTTGAAGAGTTCCCAGTCTTCCTTGATGGATCCCCAAAGCGGCCACACTGCGAACGTTACCATATGCATCATCACTTTTGATAAGATCTTCACGCTTCGACGAAGGTGTACACATTTACCTTGTGGATTAATTTCGACGATTGATGCCTCCTTCTCTATGCTTGCGTTATCCCAAAGCGGCCAGTATACGCCAATCAACACATTTAACATCATATTTGCCAAAGCCTCAACACTGCAAGGAAAATACTTGGATTTTGGTTCATTTTGGTTGTCTAATTCCTTATTCTTGCAATCATTTTTGCTATTTTTGTTCGGGCAGATAGCATCGTTCTCATTCTGCTTAGTCGTATTATCGCTTGAGCCCTGATTACCGCTTTGAACTGCAGTCGCCGTTTTCACGCTCATGTGGCTATCGACCGACCATAATCGCACATGATACTTGGTTGAACTTGTCCTTTGCACGACTTTCCTAGGTTCATAAGATCTGCCGGTTTTCATCTTATCTAATGGTGTCTTGCAAATCTCTAAACCACTGTTAACCCCATTCTCAGCATTACTTAACACGCATCTTACATTCGAACTTAAGGAACCCTTCTCTATCATACCACAATTGTGATTCTTCCTGCCTCTTCCATTTACCGGTGGCGTCTCCATTAAACAGTCGATTCGCTTCTGATTGGCAACGTTATCTCCCTGCTCCGGCGTAACACCAGAAAACCTCGTTACTGGGCTACGATTCTGCTTCCAGAATGGCGCATACTTTTCCTGTTGGTGAAAAATGTCGTTCTTTGAAATACTTTCCCTAACTTGTTGGGAGTTCATGATGAAAGGAGTTCCTCTCACACCGTTCTTTCTTCCTTGTCTGTTAACCTTTCCTAATTCCCGGTGGCAAACACTGACAACTCTCTCACTCCGACTTTTAATCTCCCACCGGGTGGCAATACTGCCACAATATTTACTGCGTTCGCTTACCACGATATCTCTTTTTTCTTTGCAAGGTTTCTTGCTGTACTGATGAGAGTGTCTTCCACGAGCGCATCGCTGTTCGTTCTTTTCAGCTGACCTAGTTGGTTTGTCCATTCCTCTCCATCGCAAGACAATCACTGATTTTACAGTCCTCAGTGCTGTTGAAATACATTTGAGCCACTTTGTCGAACAATAAACGAAATCAAAAAGCTTCCTTGTAAACCAAATAAACGACTTCGCCATCGCTATTAACGAAATCACAATACTGATTATGGCATTGTAAAGGAAAAACATATCGCTTTTAATGTCGCAACTCACTGTCTATCTAAAACTAGACTATCTTTTTCGCTTCCATCGTTTGTGACGACACATTTAACTGTTTCGTCAGTGTACGAATGTCGCGCGCGCGCTGGAACTGGAATTCCGTTGTACGCGAGTCTTTGTTGAATTTGGAGATCCATAATATTCCGACAACGACTTTCACTCTGTACATTATACAGGGCAAATCGTCGATGAAGGGTATATGGAAATTTGGTTAACAAGTAGAAAAATGTCTCAGTGATTTCCCTAAAAAAGTTTCCCACAATCCTCGCTGCAACTCGACCTTGTATTCTCTTTGTGATCGGTTGCCTTATGTAACTGCGCGCATTGTATGAGCCACTAGGAAAGCTGGAATTTCGCTAGCTTTTTAGAAAGCAGTGTTTCAAACGAGAGAAAGAGAGCATTTTAAATAAAGCCTACAGGGATTTTTTTATTCGTAACTACACATATACCTATATATTGAATCACTGACAAATTCACACCTCACACTGAATAAAAACATAGCGATTCTGTGTTGAGCGTAAGTCGAGAAGTGGCCAACAAAAGTGCGTGCAAAGTGGGGGCAAAGAAATTAGGAATTCTACAGAAACAGCCACGTTTGACAACTCTTTGTTCGGTTTTTGCTGTTCCAAGTAAATGGATAGTAAATCATCACAAAGAAATGTCCCCTTGATGTTTGGTTAAAGTAAGGTAATGGTACTAATTCCCAGAGCCTACTCGTTGTCATTTGGATTCTCATGAGATCGAGGTGAAATGCTCCAGATCCGAACACGGCGGCCAAAATGTGAACTCGAATCATGGCATCAACCGATACCCACGTGACTGATTTCGATAAACGAAATGATTAGTAGACGTTATCCTTCGTCGAACGCAATCAGTGCAAGGAATATGCATGTCCAATTACACCGCGGTTTTTACATTTTCCCACGACTTTCAACCTTAAAAGTTTACGTGTTACCTACTAAAAAGTGCACGAGACGAAAATCCGCTAAAAAATAACACAACGCCCGCTCAGGCCATTTTTCTGAACCATTTACCAATGACACAAAACCTTGGACACAGCTTCCAGATTAAAAATGCAGAATTAAAAGGCTCTTCACCGTTGGAAATCGTTGTCCCCTATAGCCCAATGACCCAAACTTCATTGTTCAATACTATCATCTTAGCAACACTGTTTTCGTCCATTAATGAGACAATTATTTCAATTGGCCGCCTTAATCACATGCAAATCAATGTTCACACGGATTTTTTTAATAATTAAATTAGTTTAATCCCTTGTCTTTTCCATGTTAAAGTAAAATTGGGCATTTCCTTTTATGCTCTTGGCAAAACATACGCCAAAATAGATATTTACCTAAATGTGTCTAATATGTCCTCAAGACCATTTTTTTTTTCATACTCTTTCAATGCCAACATTAAAATGTGTTGAGATCTCGTTATTTTTTCTTTGTTTGCAAGGGTTTATTCATAATTAATAACAGAAACACCTCACTACAGGCCAATTCATATTATATTTTTCATGTTTGGGAAAAATCAGTCTTTTTAAGTATGTTTCAGCGCATGAGGTCAAACGATGTTGAACAAATTCCTTTGTTTTGTTTATCATTGCAATCAATGATCTCGTTTTTTTTTCTCTCTTTTTCTGTCGAAACGCAGGTGCAGTGAATCAAGAGCCTCAAGACAGATTGTCCGGCATAACAGACCAAGAAACGACCTTTTGACCGGCTGTGCTCTTTCAAGGCAAGGCTTTGAGTATTAAAACGCACGCGAGTTAAGTCCGAACCAGTTCATTTGGTTGACCAACTGACAGGTGAAAGATCAAGAAAGTTACCGCTCTGGAAACCGGAAACCACTGACTGAAATGGAGACATTTTTAGGCAACAGAAGCACTGTGTTGACGCTGCAAGGTGCACACAATGGCTCAGAGGCTATAGTTGGCGAATCACCTGCTTTAAAGGCACTCAAGCTATCACTCTACGCTATTATCTTCCTCATAAGCGTCGTTGGCAACACGTTGGTTTGCATCGTCGTCGCCAGACGCCGGCGAATGCGAACTGTCACGAATATGTTCGTGTTGAACCTTGCGGTTTCCGATCTCGCCATCACGTGCATTTGTATCCCTTTCGACATTCCGGTGCAAGAAAATAACTACAAATGGCTTTATGGCAGCTTCGCATGCAAGCTCATATACCCGCTACAAACTGCGGCGATGTTTGCTTCGATTTTTACTCTTACGGCTGTAAGTATCAATAGATTTTGGGCAATTGTGTACCCGCTTCGGACACAAATGACGAAACTTCACGCCTCCTATGTTATTGTTGTAATATGGGTCCTCTGTTTTACTCTCACGACGCCGTACGCGTTTGTCCTCCGTTTGGACGAAGCGACCATGGAATGCATCGAATACTGGCCGGGAATAAACTACAGAAAAGCTTACACAGCTTCATTGTTTGTTCTACAATACCTATTGCCCCTAGTCGTGATTACACTTGCGTATCTCAATATTGGGACTGAATTAAGATACTGTTCCAATGTTAAAAACGGCTCAGTCGCGAACGCCGTCTTGCAAAAAGCGCACCGGGACGAGGCTCGAAAAGTGGTGCGCATGCTCATTGTTGTCACCTTGCTTTTTGCCATCTGCGTTCTTCCGAACAACGTCATGTGGTTGTGGCTTGACTTCGGCAACGGCGCCGATTATGCTCACTTTTGGGCAACGGTTGCATTCACGAACATTATTTTATTTGCTAACAGTGCGGCAAACCCGATCGCCTACACGATTTGCCACGAGAAATTTCGAGAGGAGTTTAAGCTGTACTTTACTTGCGATTCGCAGATCTTTCATAGTTTGGCAGAAAATACGTTATCATATACAAGATCTCGGCCGAGGAGTCTAAACGGAACGGAAAAAACTACCACAAGGAGTGATGCTTTCGAATATGGAGAAACACTGGTTATTGATACAAGGGAGAGTGTTATTTGACTAACCATTTGACGCACTATTCCCTGGAAAGGAGCCTACGAGAAAGCAATTCCACTCTTGAGGCCACGGGTGATGCGGATTCGTGAAATATCACGCGCTAGCGTGTGGACCTCTCCCCTGTATCAGTCGGCTGTATCAACAGCTCACAGTGCTACAGAGCCCACAGTGCATTTTGATAGGCAGTAAATATTTTATGCACTGAGGCTTTGAATGTAAAGCTTAAGTAACCTTCCAATGCAATTCAGATTTATTTGCCTTCGGCTCATCATACAGACCCCACTCAGATTGTACATGTATGTATCAAAAAATTTCACCGGATAGTTAGGGGGCTTTCATTTATTAGTGCAAAGGGGGTGTCAGCAAATTACATGGAAAGTCCTTCAAACAAGATTATATCTCAACCCTCAACCCCCCCCCCCCCCCTTCCTAACTTCTGTCTCCCTCATACATATGACTGCTATCTAACTTGTAAATGAAATCAGAAGAGCTCAGCCAGTTCATCCAATCCTTCATAATTTTGTAAATTAGAATGCTTATATTCCGCAATTTCAACACAGCAATCATCTTTATCCTTACAAACAACAATTCAGCAGGGACATAGGGTAGTTTTTTTTTGGCTATGCACAGGAAGGTGTAGTGAAATGAGTGCTTTTGGTGTGAGCCCCTGGGGGGGGGGGGGGGGAAGGGGGTAGGCTTCCCCAGAAAATTTTATTTTTAGGGTGTCAATGGCCATTTCCCTTGTTTTCCAGGGGAAAGTTTCATAAATCAAAGCATGAAAAAACACTAAATATTCAGTAACTTTGTTGTGTATTGTCAACCTTTGGAACTGCTGATAAATAACAACTATTCATAGAAGTGGAGGTGACTAGTGGTGGATATTTACTGAGCCGCAAAGCAGGAGGGTAAATATCCACAACTAGCTGCCGACACTGAGGTGAATAGTTATTTTAGTATATACTAAAACAGTGAGATAATGTAGCACAAAAAGATGACTTTAACTCATTATTCCTCCAACAATTACCATATTTTCGGGAGCAAATCCAGAGCGAGTTATTCCGAGGAACTTAGCAAAGGATATCTGGAGTTTGAGCAGCCAATCAGAGCGTGCTTCGATTGCTATCCACTGTTTTAGTGTATATTAAAAGCGTATATTAGACTAGTTCCCATATTTGGGGAAACTTTTTCCCAGGACCAGGAGAATGGGTATAATATTTTATATTCATTCAGCTTTTGCTGATTACAGTCGATTTACAGCAAAACTTCTCTTCAATTTTACACATGCCTACAAGGCTAGAAAGTCTAATCAACATTAAAATAAAAGAAAAATTTACTAGCCACCATTTTTACTGTTGGAAATAGTTAGCAGAGGCTTAGACTTAAGGGACACTTCCTGTTGGATGTCAATATAGAGTGTACATCTAATTGGGGTCATTTCTGGACATAAGTGGCCATTTTTGCATTTGGTCTATAACATCCCACCGCTGCAACCAAGTTACTCGAGTCAAATTAAGGTCTGGTAATTTTGTTGGGTAGATTTTTGTATACCCGACTAAAATGGCCAAGGAAACATTGTTATTCTGATTAGGCCTTGCTAGTTAGGTATGACCAGAAACCCATAAGGGTTGAAACGTCTAACATCCCCTTGTGTGCTGGGAAACAAGCTTCTGAATATTCAATTTGCTAAGTACCATATTTGGAACAACAAGAGCGAGGGGTTTTCAAATATGGTATTTAGCACTGAAACATTCAACCAATCAGTTCACACTGAATATTCGGAAGCTGTGAACGCGCATTACACGTTTCAACCCTTATGGGTTTCTGGTATGACTATGTTCGCTTTGCAAAACTGTTCTTTTGTTTCATGGCCATTACATTATTTGGGATACTGTC
The DNA here is from genome assembly GCF_036669925.1 of Montipora capricornis. Classification (NCBI taxonomy): domain Eukaryota; kingdom Metazoa; phylum Cnidaria; class Anthozoa; order Scleractinia; family Acroporidae; genus Montipora; species Montipora capricornis. Next base: position 38,441,072 of record NC_090895.1, on the reverse strand, counting down.
TATGAAAAAGACCAGACCACAGTTGTTCAAGAGGTGGATAACTCTATCCACTGGATAAATCACTATCCATTGGATAGCGCAATAGCGCTTTGCACTAACGACATCATGAAATTATAGATCCCCGAGTGACTCAGACAAACAAAGTTCAGTCTGTAAGAGTCACAGGGGAAATGAGGCACAATATTCGCTTCAATCTTTTCAGTTTTAAGAGATGTCGACCGTGTTCTTGGCTCTATTATCGAGGGAGAGCCAGAACAATACACAATTGCAACGTTGTTTAAAGTGTAGGAGGTTTAAATTGACGGGCAAACGTAACGACCTTTTTAAAAACGTGAGGGGCTGTGTAAGGTCGTGTAATAATTTTATAAATAGTGGAAGTGACCACGGGCTTGATCAGAGCATCGACAATGGCCGTTGGTCTGCGGCAAAAAAAAAAGGTTCGATGTTGGAAGGAAATGGTACCATAGTGCCAGTTCTGTTCCCTACTCTACTCCGTCGACAGGTTGGCATGTTGGAATGTTGGAAAAGTATTGATGGGCCAACGCTAACTCCTGCTGTTTGCCAACTGGCTGCAACTGGATAGTGATTTAACCGGCGGATAGCGTTATCCATCGTTTGAACAACTGGGGCCAGCCTTTTAGTCTGCTAGGCCTAGGAAGGTGCCGACAAAGCAACTTTCCGTCCAGCCCAAGTAGAATTCTATTCAACATAAAAAATTTGCGACAAAAAGAAAGGCTTTATTTCATGTGACTGTTGGGCGAACTGGTGCGCACGAAAACAGTTTGAAAATAAATCGCTTACCTCTAGAAAAACCAGCGTTCAAATCATCATCAATTCGACTTTCTTTTCCCCCGCAAGAGTTTGAGCTCTGCAATGCCATGAAATATCCTAATCCCAGAATTTCCTGCATTTTCATTGCCCTGAGAGGAGCATTTTCGATTAGTTCAGCCTGTTCA
>NC_090895.1:38432616-38435116 GCF_036669925.1 Montipora capricornis | reverse complement strand
AAAAAGGTTGCGTAAATTTAGGTAAAATAACCCAATCGAGAACAAAAGAATTCCAGTGCTTGCCATCAGAGCACAACAATACCCAAAAATACGAAGACTTCCACAATAGAACAACAAGTGTTCCCTCAGCTAGCCTTACACGCTCTCAAATGAGAAATGACATTTGCAATTTGGCAAAAAGGCGGATGCAGCCGGTTCTTTTCAAACTCCCAATTTTGGGTAAAGAGCGTCGACAGCCTTCGTGCATGGCTGTTAAAGCGAACTAATTTAGCGTTGTAGGCGCAAGCAGATTTGTCCACTGTATGAGGCCCCCATTTAAAATCTAAATCCAAGAAATCGTCGTCGTTAAGGGTGTAATCATCAAAATCAATGATTCGACTCAGGCGATCAGCCTCTAAGTTAGATTCCCTAGGAATCCATTTCATGTCCAAAGAAAAGCCAAATCTAACGCACACTTGGAAAATTCTGAGAGCAGAAAGCTGAAGTTCAGAGACTATATGCTACCGTTACGCACGATGCTAACAACATTGGCATTATCTGTAAACCATACCATGCCACCCGCTTTCCCAGCAAACTTGAGATATGTCCAGGTTTGATCCTAATTAGATGCACGCGGATTTCAATAAGCGTCACGAAGTGTCCCCTTGCTCTTCTAGCCAACTTCAACATCACTTGTGTCTCAGAATACAGACAATTTATGTCACAAAGTGTCCCCCAAATGCTGCTCTTTAAGTGAAGCTTAACTGCTGCATTTACCCAAAGCTAAAAATAACGCTAACCTTTACCCTTACCTTATTGCTGAAAATAGGTAGCAAATGCTTAGACTTAAAGCGACACTTTGTGTTGGATGTCAAAATTGGGCGTGCATCTAATTAGGGTCAAACCTGGACATAAGTGCCTTCTTTACTATCGCTAACGATTAAGGAAGCGCACGCTTTGTCGGAAGGTCAGAATATACAAATCTGGATGGCTAAGTGGGAAGTTGCCATGGCAAAAAAATTATTCAATGAGTCTACGTTAAGCTTCCAAAAAGCTAATTCTTGACAGGCCTGGCTAGTTAAGGATACATTGGAATTCCAGGAAACACTGGTGTTAATAACGGCATACATTGCCCTTGACATAATCCTCGCCAAGGTACCCACACATGGTAATAGAGAAATAATCTGGCCTACCACAGAGAGTAAATCCCTAGCTTTCACAAGCGAGCTGTCGCTATAAAAAATAGCATCTATAGTGCTTTTGAGCTTTAGAATTCTACGCTCAGTAACTAGAACCTTCGAGGGTATTCAAGACAATACTGAGCCAAGTAATAACTTGAGCGGGTTCCCACTGGAACTTTTCCGTGTCAATAACAAAACCGCACCTACGCAAGTTTCCTATGGTCCGGAAAAAAATTCGACTTGGTTGTAACCTGACCGAGGGCCAAACTTAAACAAGTGGAGACCTCTAGAATAAATTTCAAGGCTGTAGAAATATCTTCACACCTAAATTTTTGTTTGTAAACAAATAAGTTAACGTGGCTTAGATTAAAAACATGCCTCTTCTTCCCCGAGACTTGCACTGAAACTGAAAGAGGGTTGATTATAGCTGGCGGAGAATCAAGAGCTTCAACGCATCTATTATCTAATAAATCACAAATCGCCTTCGAAACGAAGCTCATTCCTTGAGGGCAGATATGTTATTAGGGCTAACCTTCGGTGGAGAAATACCAGTGCGCATTTGATCATTTCTCTATGGATTTATGCGCAATAGAAGCATTAAATTAAATTAAATTAAAGGAATTTGGTAACCGACGCGAATGACACTTATTTAAGACAAAGCCCGGGGCGCCAATCTTAACTCACTCATGGAAGCACGTCGCTAAATTGCCACGAACCGATAGCTTATCGGAATGCCCCAAAGAGAACTCGCATGCAACGTGGCTGTGAAGTTTTAATCTCGGAGATAACTTTATCGGTAACTGATCATCACAACAAATATAAACAGAAGTACTAAAAGAAAAAGTGGAATCGACTACACCTTCCACTTGCTCGCCGGCTAGTCATTGACCCGTGTGAGGCTTGGGAAAGAGCAACGCCATCTCCAATGGCCAGATTTGTTGCCTGCAAAGCAGCAACCTGACTTTTGTCTGGCTTCTTAGTTGACCTTCTATCGTCGGAATTGCTCTCGAAAAAACTCAAAGAAGTGGAAGGGGATGACAAGGTTTTAGATGTACGCTGATGAAGAGATCCGAACTTTAGTTTTCCTTTGACAAAATTTGTCTGGCCTGAGATCTCGCACGAGTTTCAGCCCTGATAATTTTCAATTGGATTGTCCAAGCCAGCCCTTCTGTGGTTCTTGATCTACTTGACTAATCGTTGCCAGTTTGTATAAGTCAATAACAAACAATATAGTCTAGCGGGTGTCCTATATGGAGTGCCACAGGGCTCAATACTTGGGCCCGTTCTCTTCAACCTTAATGCGAACGTCGTGCAAGATTGTTTACAAGATGGTTCCTCTT
>NC_090895.1:38427616-38430116 GCF_036669925.1 Montipora capricornis | reverse complement strand
ATCTCAGCGGATAAGTCACTTTTGTAACCTACGTGACAGCATTCTCGGCCGCAATTTTGACATCGTGTCACGCAAAAGCTTAGAATATTCAATCTAGCTTAATTATCGCAAGACGAAAAACCCTATCAAACTGAAAATTTGTGAACAGATAAGTCTTCAGCTGTTCTAATAACTAACTAAACTCTCAAAAAGATTGATGATCACAGCTTAGGGCCTTGGAACGCTATTTGGTATAATAAAGTAAACAGTTAATTGCAAGTTTGTCAGAAAACAACATCGGCTCCCTAGAGTTTTAGGGCCGTGCGCAAGCTGGGCATTAGTATGGCGAACAAAGCCTGAATCGCACGTGTTTTTTTTACTGATTTTCGTGACGTCAGCGAGACCAAATCTGTAAAACTAACTGCTAATTTTCTCGGGTTCCCTTCAGTAGTTTTTTTTTTTGAAAAATTGGCTGAGTTCTAAACACATACAGTTCCTATAAAATACCTCAAATTTGTTAAAATCTGTCAAAGCGAATCGAATATTTTTAGAAAAATGACAAATTACAGAATATTGGCAAAACCGTATGAACGACCTTGACTTTTTACCACTTCTAAATGTCAGGCATTATCATTCCCATAATGTGACAAAGAATAAAAAAAAAATCACCGAACGAAAGTATAAATATTAAGAAATTTAGGCCAAAAATAGAGATATATCTGCCTGTCATTTGACGTGATGTTGCCATGGTAACGACCATAATCCAAAAATTGACACCCGAAAAATAAGCAGTATCAAAACGGTACCCATACTGGCAAATCTCTACAGGAAATAACGTTAAGAGAAATTAACTAGGTTTCGTTTTGTAACTCGTGCTCTGTAGTGAGGGTATTGGCAAATACTCTAGGGAACCACCTTAATTTAGCCTGAGTTAGCAACATTTTAAGTCCTGCTCTGCCTGCAGATTGTTAAGAGGTACGAAGTGCTTAGAAGTGTTCATGAGAACATCGTAAATGGCTTTAAAGACACGAACATCTGGGTGAGTAAAGTCCTGGGAAGGACTCACTGTTTGGGATGACATTAGGGACCTTAAGCAAGGACGACGAGGACGGCTACGAGAACGCCGCAAATTTGCATATTTAGTGGACAAAAACAATAGCTTTGCACGCCCAGCACGTGCGTTTTACATTTTGATACATTTCTTTGCCGTTCTCGTCTTGACTACGACGTGAAATGATCAAATTTGAGGTCATGTGGAGGACGAGAGCACATGATGACGAATTTTCAATTTTCTCTCTGAATATCCACACCGTTCTCATCAATTTTATTCTTGCGTTGTGCATTCACACTTTCCAAGCCGAACGACATGGAGTAATCGTAAAATTATTACAGTAACGGGAAATAATATTTTTAGACAACGTTCTCGTAGTCGTCGTCGTCGTGCTTGCTTAAGGTCCCTAATTGACTGACGTTTGGACAACCTGAGCAGAAGTCATCCTCAATCACTTGACTCTGAGGATGACTTCCGCTCAGGCTGTCGAAACTTCAGTCAATGTCATTATAAACAATCCATCTCAAAACTACACTAACGCCGAGGATCGTACTTCACTTAGTTATGGATAAGAACAATCATAACACGGACTCCATGGTTCCCGTTCGCTGTATCCTGTTTTGTGATATGGTGAAACGGTTTCTCCTTTGCAAAAGTTTCCCAGCTATTCTGTAAAACGCCTTAGAAAGCTGATCCTTGAATGCGTCTCGATAGGCTTCGTTTAGAATCGTGTAACAAATGGGGTTAGCTGCGCTGTTTGCAAATGTAACGATGTTACCGAAGGCGAGAAGATCCCAAAATCCTTCGTACTTTTCTGCAGCATTACCAAAATCCAGCCAAATCCACAAAATGTTATTTGGTAGCAGGCACACAGCGAACAGCAGTGTCACTATTTTAAGCATGCGCACGATTTTCTTCGCTTCTTTGGCTTTACGATCTTGCAAACAAGGGTTCCCATTTTGAGCGCGTCGCCGAAGTTCCCAGCCTATGCTTGCGTAGGCGACCGAAATGACAGCGAGTGGAAAAAGATACTCGAATACAAACAGGCAGGCCGTGTACGTCTTCCGAGAATTTTTGCTCGACCATTCCTCTTCACATTTACCCGATAAACTGTTCTTTTTCGACACTTGAATGTAAGGAATGACGGGAACGATCGACGAGATCCATATTCCCAAAATTATCCATTTAGCCCACTTAGTAGTTATCTGTTTCCGAAGAGGGTGGTTTATTGCCCAGTAACGTGACAAACTTACAGCTGTCAAAGTGTAAATTGAAGCAAAAAGCAACAATGTCTGCAAAGGATATACAACTTTGCACAACAGAGCCCCGTAAGGCCACCGGCCCCCCATCTCTTGAACAGGAATATCAAGAGGAATACAAATACATGTGAAAGTCAAATCAGCAATAGATAAATTCAATATAAAGTAGTTGGTAACTGTCTTCATCTTTTTTCTTCGCAAGATGACTGTG
>NC_090895.1:38415116-38422616 GCF_036669925.1 Montipora capricornis | reverse complement strand
CTTCTACCTAGTATTTTAACGTTTTGATTCACAAATTGTGTAAAATTCAATTTTGGAAGAGGTAATTTGCTATCGGATTCCCATACAAACACTGTCATTTCTGACCGCTTTGCCTACCCATCAAGATGGCGTCCAAAACCGTGATAAGGCCTATTCGTAAGCTGCTCGCGTCAGCTCATGATTTAAATGGGTCACCAGAAATAAACAAATACCGCTAATTTCGCTCACCTTTCTTCCACTTCCTATACATATGGAATATAAAATAGACATCTCCTATTCACGAAAACTACGAAAATTCTCACAAACGGTTTGATGGTCACTTAAATCCGTTTGTGTTGGCCTGTAGCTCCACTCACGCGTGCACTCGAATGAGCGGGTGACGCATGCGTAAATGCTGATCTTGTAACCCCCTCATTTTTCCTGATTTTGCAACTTTACTCGTTTATATCTCTGGTTTCGGACGGTGAATTCTTTTCATTTTTTGCATGTTGGCTTAGATTAATTTAAAACGTTTGTCTTTCAAATTTAAATAATTCTGTAGGTGAAAAAAAAGTTAGAGACACATTTCAAAAAACTGATTTTTCTGAAAAACTGGCCTACAGATTTTGTAGAATTTGAAATATTTTAGAGGTTATCTCCAACATTATCTGGTAACGCTGAATTGGAAGATTTCACCGTCACGGTTCCGTTTCTTCAAAAAAGACAATATATGTTGATTTTAAGGCTCAAAAAAATGTCTAATATCGTTGCCATGGTAACGTTATTTTGGAGCAAAATGTAACGTGAGAAATCTACGATGGGTACTTAGTACCCTGGCCAAATTTCGTCTTGATATGATTACCCTAACTGTATCTAAGGACAGAATATGTTTATTTGCTTGAAAAAGGGAGAAACTATTTCGAGCCTCCTTAACCAAAGTTCCTTTCGATTTACCCAACCCACATATGACGAAGATTCTGGTAATCGAACCCGGGCCGCATTGGTGAGAGACGAGTGCTCTCACCACAACGCCAGCCCTGCTCCCTGACTGAAGCTATCAAGATACTTGCAAAGTAGTAGACAACAACTCATAAAAGTACTTTGCTCGATCTTATTCGAAAAAAAGGACGGTTTGTCGTGCCTTTACTTAGTCTGAATTGAGTCAACATTAGAAAGAGTGAGCAGCCGTCCTATGTAGAATAGCACTGGAAATCTCGTGTTCATTTTTTCCCAGAACAACAACACAGAAAGTGTTTAATCATTCATGATCCTGAAATGAAAGGTGGAAAGATAATTGCGATTGGATATTAAACAACACGCGTAGTTGCGAGCAAGCCAACTTCAACTAACGGGAATCGAGGGACTCGATTGTGATCTACTAACTGAACTATCAAGCTAGCAGGGAGCTCGCCAATTACGAGTTCAAGGTATATCTTGAAAGAAAGAAATGAAGCTTTATTCATTTTAATACAGTGAAAGGGCGAGACACCAGAGGTTTTCTCTTTCAAGGGTATCGACTGTCGACTGTGTGTGTGTGTGTGTTTATTAAGAAAAAACATTGCAGTTATCCGCCCGGATCTTATTAACTGAGAGCAGAAACTCATAAGGGTTGAAACGTGTAACGGCCCCTTGTGTGCTACAAAACAAGCTTCTGAATATTCGATTTGCTAAGTACCATATTTGGAACAACAAGAGCGAGGGGTTTCCAATATGGTACTTAGCACTGAAACATTCAACCAATCAGTTCGCACTGAATATTCGCAAGCTGTGAACGCCCGTTACACGTTTCAACTCTTATGGGTTTCTGCTGAGAGTCAATTTTGATGAGGGAGGAAAACCGGAGTAAAATCAACTTATGATCCTTCTTGTCAATAGAATCATGATGGGGTACACTTATTTACACGCTGGCCGTGTAGCAATTTTTTTAAAAAAAGATATCTATCTTTATTACTCCTATGTAATCCATTCGAGCGTGAGTTATATAAACAGAAATGGGTCCCAACACCAAACGTTGACCTGCAAGGACAGACAGCTGCTCGTCGGTATTCGAGATCTTAATAGGGACCTTTAGATCGAAAGACGAGGATGACTACGTGTACGAGTTTTCCGTAATGAGCACGCGCATAAGGTTTTGAAGGCCGACATTTTACGAAGTGCTCGTGCGTATGCGCATGCTCAGAACGGAAAAATGGTAGTCGTCCTCGTCCTCCGATCAATCTCGACCCCAGAGCTCTTCTCTTTTGCTCTGAGGAACCCTGATACAAAGTTTCTTCTCATTGGTTTTCGTAAAGAACAATGATAAGCGTCTCTGATTGGTGCATTCATGCTAGCACGAGAGGAGTGAGCAGGCGCTGTAAGGTTCAAATAGCTAATTTTTGGCTATAGGAACGGGCGGATGTTCTCCTACATAGAGTTTCCCAGAGCCTAAGGTCATGCACAGACATAAGATCCGAGGGTCTGGTGACGAGAATGGTCCTCCGATTTAAGGTCCCTATTAAAGTTGGTGCGCAGGTTCGATGCGGTATAATTAATTTTACCACGAATTTCAATTAAATTACAATCACTTTGATTCAGTTGACCTTGGGTCATATCTGACTTCATGAGAAATACTCAGACCAGGTTTACTTGCCTAAACTTAGATTATCTAAACTGTTTCATTTTATACAATACCTTGATTTGAAATTCCGCTGCGACCCAACTTAGACCTCACTCAAAAATAAAATGGGCTTGGACAGTTTCCACCAGTTTAAACGGCTCCACGAAATGTGAAGGTCGTAACAAGAAATCTCCACGCTCTAAGAATGCTGCTCTGTTTGAAGAAAAACCCGAATGTCGACGATATTATCTTTTGAAATCGTTACCGGAACTACAAGCTAAGTTCTCCAACAAAACTCCTACGAAAATAGAATTCTCAAAAGAACTGCACCTGATCCTAAAACTAATTATTTTTGGTTGGTCCCTTCGATTTTGAAATGGTGTTGTCAATAAATATGGCTTTCGCAGGCACAGGGTCAACGATAAACTCCATCAGAGAGGAAAGCCACCTTAGCTCTTCAAGTATAATTTGTGTCATGAACTTTAAGTACAATTTGTGTCATAAATTATTCGTCTTCAATGCACTTTCGAAAACGACAAATTTAGATGGTAGGAAACGCTGCCAAAAAAAATTAAATTCGAGCTAATGATGTTTTCGTTTGCTTTCAAAGATCCTGCGTCATTTAATTAAAGGAAGTGAAAGAAAAAAAGGGTAGGAAGTCCTGTTTAGGAAAACAATTTGAAATTTCCGGCCTTTAGCTAATGGCCGTTTCACAAAAAATTGACTTTACTGCATGAGAAAAATAGCAATGAACACGCACAGGGAACACTTGTTGTATATATTAAAAATATGTCCGTTGTCACTTTTCAAGTTTTCACAAGACGCCAGCGCATGCGCTTCTCGTGACGTGACGTGACGTGACGTGACGACAAATTTAGATGGTAGGAAACGCTGCCAAAAAAAGATTCAGTTCGAGCTAATGATGTTTTCGTTTGCTTTCAAAGATCCTGCGTCATTTAATTAAAGGAAGCGAAAGAAAAAAAGGGTTGGAAGTCCTGTTTAGGAAAACAATTTGAAATTTCCGGCCTTTAGCTAATGGCCGTTTCACAAAAAATTGACTTTACTGCATAAGAAAATAGCAAAGAACACACACAGGGAAACACTTGTTGTATATATTAAAAATATGTCCGTTGTCACTTTTCAAGTTTTCACAAGACGCCAGCGCATGCGCTTCTCGTGACGTGACGTGACATGACGTGACGTGACGACAAATTTAGATGGTAGGAAACGCTGCCAAAAAAAGATTAAATTCGAGCTAATGATGTTTTCGTTTGCTTTCAAAGATCCTGCGTCATTTAATTAAAGGAAGTGAAAGAAAAAAAGGGTAGGAAGTCCTGTTTAGGAAAACAATTTGAAATTTCCGGCCTTTAGCTAATGGCCGTTTCACAAAAAATTGACTTTACTGCATAAGAAAATAGCAAAGAACACACACAGGGAAACACTTGTTGTATATATTAAAAATATGTCCGTTGTCACTTTTCAAGTTTTCACAAGACGCCAGCGCATGCGCTTCTCGTGACGTGACGTGACATGACGTGACGTGACGACAAATTTAGATGGTAGGAAACGCTGCCAAAAAAAGATTAAATTCGAGCTAATGATGTTTCGTTTGCTTTCAAAGATCCTGCGTCATTTAATTAAAGGAAGTGAAAGAAAAAAAGGGTAGGAAGTCCTGCTTAGGAAAACAATTTGAAATTTCCGGCCTTTAGCTAATGGCCGTTTCACAAAAAATGACTTTACTGCATGAGAAAAATAGCAAAGAACACACACAGGAAAACACTTGTTGTATATATTAAAAATATGTCCGTTGTCTAATCGGAGGTCTCCTTTAAAGGCAAACTGTCACGAGAAGCGCATTCTCTCGCGTCTTGTGAAAACTTGAAAAGTGTTAGGTTAACTTTTTTCAAGTTGAATCGACAAATTCAAAATGCTGTCCACTGGGGAGGGCCATGGTGGACAAAGGAGAAACTCCGGCGAATATGCGTGACTCACGCGTGAATCCATGATGGCAGCTAGAATTTTCCGTGGGCTCGAGAGCGAACAAACTCGAGCATGCGCAGCTCATGACAGTGCCCCTTTAAGAACCTCTTCAGCTAGCTAGCTAGGCCTAAGGTTAGCCAAATTGAGGGTTTGGGTTACTTCTAGGGTGTTCCGGAGTGTTCCGGAGTGTTCCGGGGTGTTCCGGGGTGTTCCGGGATGTTCCGGGATGTTCCGGTGTTCCAGTGTTCCGGTGTTCCGGTGTTCCGGTGTTCCTGGTTTTAGTACACGCCGTATTAGAGACCTCCTAACGACCTGAATTGAGCAGTTTGCACACAGATATGGTAGTGCTAAATAGATCTATTTCCTTAAATTACTCCTGTCACCAAAACTGAGTTTCAAAGGCAAGCAGCGAGAAGATGAACTAGGGACTACTGCAAAATGTTTCCAATGATTTATCCATTTTGATTCCAGAACTGAAGTGAAAATAAGTTTCTTCTCCTTGTGCGTTTTTTGGCAAAATCCGAAGATTCCATTAGTGTCATTATTCCCCTATAAATTCTTATGTATCTATCTCAGAGATCGGTGATCGCGGCAGTTCGGTCATGATCAGTATTTGTCTCGGATGAGTATTGTGTGAATTGAATTTTTTTACAGTAAACCTTGCGTCAGGCTGAGTGGAGTCCAAAAGATGTACTTTCAGACTTTTTAAATTAACAAAAAATACATACGCTGCCATCGAACTGTCACGAGTGTCTTAATTGGTGTTTGGTCAAAATTCTATAAACTTTCAACTTCCGTCGACATATTGTTCATACCAATAATATGTATTGTAAACTTAATCTCCTTCAAAGAGAAAAGCCGAAATTTAAACACACGCGCACGCATCGGTCCCACGTTTTTTTAAAATTGAATCATCGGTACCTTGCAATTACCGTAATGTAAAGATGAGTAGTGAATTGTAAGCGCGGTGTGTAGTGCTCACAAGACCCATGCACGTCGTTTCTTGTGAAGCTCGTTCTAGTAGGCTGAATAAAAGACTAAAGAGCCACCTCTAAACAAAACTTAGCAAGTCGTTCGCGCTTATTCCCATCGGTCACGTCGTACGACGCTGGCGAAGAATCTTAAAACTGAACATGATTCCGAAGCCCTGGGTAATAAAAATAAGGATTTTTTTCTCAATGCGCGAGCGGGCGGAATTCTGCGAATCCTACAATCTGATCGGCTCTGGGAGCGGTAAGAATTTTTATATCTTGCCTGCCAACCCGAACGGAATCGAGCCCTGGTTGCGTGAGCGTGTGTGTAATAACCTTAAATTTCCAGTTTTGATGCCAACCATACAGAAGTACATGTAACTGTTTCAAAATAGATTTTATTAGACAAGAGGCGTGGAAATAAGATTCCAATAAATATATTTCTCTTTGAAACGTTCAGTTTGGGTAGGTCGCGTTACTGCATTCGCTATCAAGCGCGGTGCGAGTCAACAATTCAAAAAGTGATTTCAGATAGGAAGAAGGAGGAGAGAGGAAAAAAATTATTAACAAGTTATAAAGCGAAAAACTGTGACCAAGGTCGTGAAGTGCTTTTTCAACCGCCTGAACTTGGCAAATAACATATATGTATGAGCTTACTTCCCCCAGGGTGCTCGACATGATGCCTTTTGTTTCAGGACAGTGAATTTTAATATATCGAAATTGGGCTATTGGTAAAGAGAGGTTTCAGAGTAAAAAAATATCAAAAGGAAATGTTCAAATCTCTCTGCTCACTTTTGTCGTTTTGTCAAACCTTCAAATTAAGTAATGTAGCAGCAGCTCTTGTAATCTGCTATCGTTTTGTATTGTAAAGAAATTGCTATTGATTGTAAGTTAACGTCAATGTATCAATTAGTTTTTGGCTAGGGTAGCGGAGCCAATCACATAAGTTACGCGAGTTTGCTACATTGACTCCCTCGAATATGGTGCTTTCATGTCGTTGCATGCAGACGTAGCTCAAAACATGCCCTAAAAGTACGTGTAGTACGACTTTATCCCGAGGAGTCAATTGGAGATCTGCGATAACCAACTATAGTGGGATAATACGGGCCCCTTTGTCCAAGTTATGAGCTTGTAATTACCATAGCATACATGTAGTGACTGAGGCCAGCATAATAGGAACTTTAAAATTTGACTCGGACGGCGACGTTGACCGCGAAATAATCAACCAAAAATATAACTTTGCCACTGTCGTCTTTCGCGATTATTCCGTCTCGTTCACGTCGTACGATGTGGGCGAAGTATCCTAAAAATAAATCGATATGAAAGCGGTGTCAGATGTGAAAATAGAGAAGGAACGATTCTCTGTTTGCACGCTCACTTTTTGCGTCAAACACCTCAAAATTGGTGATTTCACATCGATGTCATGCAGAGTATATAGGGTAATAATACGTGCTGAAATGCTTGCCACATTGGTTTTCCCATTTTGACCAATGATATTGCATGTCATGTGGGGCGTCCCCGTCGCCGTCGCCATTTCTGAAACTTCGGAGGTAGTCATTCTGAAATATACAGTGGCTCTTACGAGGAAACTAGAACCTAATTAAATTCGACTTTTTAATCCAGGTGGTTCTTCGCAAGCTTTTTATAAATCACAACAATTGCCCATGTTGTATAAACGTATAACCTGTTTATGAGCAAATCAGTTAAATCTAAGTGCAGCCAACGGAGGAAATGTCACAAGATACTGGCCGCCCTGGCCATGAATACCTAATGTCTTTAGAGCTAAAACCATTGCACGTTTAAAGTGTAAGTTTAAATGACCACGCCCTTACGGAAAACTTTTAGGTCAATACCAATAGGAAACACGTACTGCAAAACAAAACTGTAAATAGATAATGTTTCTTTTTTTTAAGAATGAACTTCGCCACAAGTATGTTCCAAAGGAAAGGTTTGTTGTGTTTGGAATCGGAATTT
>NC_090895.1:38395654-38409049 GCF_036669925.1 Montipora capricornis | reverse complement strand
TGGGATACTGTCTATGAAAAAGACACCAGACCACAAGGTTGTCAAGAGGTGGATAACTCTATCCACTGGATAAATCACTATCCATTGGATAGCGCAATAGCGCTTTGCACTAACGACATCATGAAATTATAGATCCCCGAGTGACTCAGACAAACAAAGTTCAGTCTGTAAGAGTCACAGGGGAAATGAGGCACAATATTCGCTTCAATCTTTTCAGTTTTAAGAGATGTCGACCGTGTTCTTGGCTCTATTATCGAGGGAGAGCCAGAACAATACACAATTGCAACGTTGTTTAAAGTGTAGGAGGTTTAAATTGACGGGCAAACGTAACGACTTTAAAAACGTGAGGGGCTGTGTAAGGTCGTGTAATAATTTTATAAATAGTGGAAGTGACCACGGGCTTGATCAGAGCATCGACAATGGCCGTTGGTCTGCGGCAAAAAAAAAAGGTTCGATGTTGGAAGGAAATGGTACCATAGTGCCAGTTCTGTTCCCTACTCTACTCCGTCGACAGGTTGGCATGTTGGAATGTTGGAAAAGTGTTGATGGGCCAACGCTAACTCCTGCTGTTTGCCAACTGGCTGCAAGTGGATAGTGATTTAAGCGGCGGATAGCGTTATCCATCGTTTGAACAACTGGGGCCAGCCTTTTAGTCTGCTAGGCCTAGGAAGGTGCCGACAAAGCAACTTTCCGTCCAGCCCAAGTGGAATTCTATTCAACATAAAAAATGTGCGACAAAAAGAAAGGCTTTATTTCATGTGACTGTTGGGCGAACTGGTGCGCACGAAAACAGTTTGAAAATAAATCGCTTACCTCTAGAAAAACCAGCGTTCAAATCATCATCAATTCGACTTTCTTTTCCCCCGCAAGAGTTTGAGCTCTGCAATGCCATGAAATATCCTAATCCCAGAATTTCCTGCATTTTCATTGCCCTGAGAGGAGCATTTTCGATTAGTTCGGCCTGTTCAGCCATGTTTCTTTTCCTGGCAATGACTTTACATGGTAACGGTGACCTTGCATGTCAGAGCACTGCTACCAGCCTCGTTCGAAGACATTCTTGACTTGTCACGCCATTCGTCACTCTGTTACAATTCCGTATCCAAGTAAGTACACTAAATGAAAAATCCCCTTAAATGAATGAACAAATGTATCTACATAACGATGGTGAGTCAGGGCCGACCGGTTAGCTCAGTTGCAGACTTAAGTGGCTCGGTTGCAGGCATTTCTGTACTGTTGCGGGGGGTCGCAGGTTGCCCCGGCCGCACCCTGCTAACTGAAGAGAGTGTTGCATCTGTAAGTACACCTGCAAATGGCTAAACTCTCAAGCCTTTAAGGTTAAGAACTTTAAACCGAGAGTTTATACAACCGTTGTTCCTTAACTCTAAGGCACACAAGTGCGTTACTCGCACGGAGTAGGGCACGAAGTTGTTACCTGTATTGTTGCCTCGCCTTTTCGTCAGCAATGTGGTCAGCTTGGCGAGATCTTCTGAATTGACCACTGATTGATGAGACTATATAACAGTAACAGACAGTTGTCAAATTAAAGGTGTCCAAGTGCTGAAACTGGTAAAATATAAACCTTTCCTCGAAATGTAAAAGGATGCTTGGAAAAAATTTTCG
Organism: Montipora capricornis; assembly: GCF_036669925.1. Classification (NCBI taxonomy): domain Eukaryota; kingdom Metazoa; phylum Cnidaria; class Anthozoa; order Scleractinia; family Acroporidae; genus Montipora; species Montipora capricornis. Next base: position 38,407,429 of record NC_090895.1, on the reverse strand, counting down.
AGGGCTCCGATTACTAATTGTGATACTCTCTATATACCACTGAGCTATAGGACACTCGCTGGTGGTTGGCTATAAAATTTCGCCATTTCCTTCACTACAACTGTGAAAATGCACTACATCCGCTGCACAATTTCCGAGTCTCCTATAGCTCAGTGAAGGAAGATCCGAACTAGTAAGTAGGAGGGTCGTAGGTTCGACTCCTGCAAAGGTGCACTCGGATTTTTCCGAGTAGCCCCGAGTCAGTGTCTTCTTCGTCGCTTCCTATAGGTTAGTGGTAGAGTGGTAGAGCATCCGAACTAGTAAACGGAGGGTCGTAGGTTCGACTCCGGCAAAGGTGCACTCGGATTTTTACGAGTATTTCCGAGTTACCATCGGAAAAAATCAATTAACCGAGATTAACATTTGTCACCCACTTCTTTACATAGCGAGAATGCACGCTTCAGACAATTTCAGTCCAAGCAGTGACAGTTGTCATTTGAACCTAATTAAAGGACGGCGCCTACTATTGTTATTGCGCATACGTTCTGCGCATCACGAGATACTCGAGTTTCCTATCGGTGATGCTTACCAATACAGTGATATTTTTGCGCGGTTTAAAACTATCCCGAGAAAGTAGATCTTAGTAAGCACTCTTGGTATCCAAAAAGAAAATTGGGGGTAACCATGAATTTTTGAGAGATAATTGAGCTTCAATTTGCGAAAGAAAGTTAAACATTGTGAAATGTTTCGTGCAACTTGTCTCGCAATGTTTTGGCGACATTGTGGCGGGACAAGTTGCACGAAACATTACGCAGTGTAACATACCCTGCAACGTTGCGAGACATGTTGCAAGAGCCGTTGCCGAAAATAGAATTAAGTTCTACTTTTCGTGCAACTTGTCTCGCAACAATTTTGGCAGCAACTCGGAAATGGTCCAATGATGCTTGACAATCCAAATTGGGCGTCCATCTAATTGAATGGACAAAAGCGAGACGCCTGTAAGGCTTTAAGGTGCTGAGAGACGAGGGGTCATGTTGTAGGGACATGTTGCAGCGACATGTCACAACGACAAAAAACTTGTGTAGTGCACACTGAGGCGACATGTAGCAGGGAAGTGGCGACGTGTCTTATGAAGTTCAACAAGTTGAACTTCATGGGACAAGTCGCGGGGACAAAATCACCGCAAAATTGGTGTTGCACAATTATAAAAGTATCAGCTCACACGAGGGGATATATCACTGCAACATGTACATTTCATGTGTGTGCACATGTTGTGATTTTGTCCCCGGGGGGGACTCCCATATAGAACAGCTATATGCTCGTCGGAAATTTTGAATTTAACCCCTAAAGGAGAACATCTGGGCATGGCTCAGCTTTTTGTGACCCCTAAAGGAGACCAGTCTGGGCGTGGCTAAAGCAAATTTTGACCCCTAAAAACAAGTTAAAAAGAAAATTTGACTTCTGTTTCTCTTTGCGTAATTCTGTGTTTCTTCGCGGAACCCTAAACGAGACCTTGGCGGCTTAAAATATTGGCGCTTTGCCCGGAACACCCTAAGCGAGACCAAAATCCAAAATTTACACCCCTAAGCGAGACGACGAGCATCCCCGTCTGTTTCATATGGGAGTCCCCTCCCCCCGGGATTTTGTCCCTGCTACATGTCGCCTCAGTGTGAATTACACAAGTTTTTTGTCGCTGCAGCATGTCGCTACAACGTGTCCCTGCAACATGACCCCTCGTGTCTCAGCACCTTTATGTGGGATTTTACATTCTGATAGAGGCGTCCAACAAGTTAAAGAATGATAATAGACCATTTTACAGTTGTAGCTAAGTTACCTGGCCGAAGAATGGAAGCGAGGCTGCCGGTGACCCTGCTTTGATACAAACCTTTGTGCCTTTCTAATGTTAATGTAGACTAATTAGAATTACAATGACACAATTTACATGATAAAAGCAGTGGGGCTGTATCAATACAAGGTCACCGGCAACCTCGCGGCCATTCATAGGCCAGGTCACTGAGCACACAACTGTAAAATGGCCTATTTCTTTTGCAAGCAGAATATTTGTTCTGTCTCTAAAGTCGGCACGCTTTATAAACTACATGTACAAAAGCCTTTAATGACTACCCATTATTCATAAGTATACGCTAAGATCTGCCCATCCGAGACACTGACAGAAAGTGCTTGCTATTTGGGTTAATTATATTTCAAATAACCAATAGATTGGAATAGAATAAAGTGCGCTTTATCGAATCAATATCACATTTAAGGAAAAAAATTCACAACAACCGAAATAAATAGTAAGGGGTTTTTCTTACTTCAACCTCACTACACAAGAGACAAGACATATACCATTAGGTTTATTTTGGAGTATCCAGGTCGAGCGCCGAGTACCGTTACTACCCTTTCAAATGGTCGTGACTTAAGACTGAACGTGGTCACGTATCTGACGTTACATGCATGTCGAATAATAGTCAGGAGTCAGTGTGGTCCAGTGGTCAGGGCGCTTGCCTTGAGATCCGGAGATCCCGGGTTCAAGACCCGCTCTGACCACTCGTTGAATTTGTTCCTGGTTGTCCCTGGTTCAACTTCCTATAGCTTGCTGCACTTGTAAATAGCCAACTGGTTTGCCTCCGGCCAGTTGAGATTCTTAACAGTTGTAGTTGTTGTGTTCAGTTGTTTCGTTGTTTCGTTGTATTTCATTGGCCCTGAAAAGCCCTCATGGGGAGCGGTCAATCAAGTACGTAATGTATGTAATAAAAATGAATGTTAAAAAACAATACCGTGAAAGGCTAAGCAAAAGCTAGGATACATAGAAAAAGACTAGAAAAAGAATGCTAAAAGCTGGGAAGCCGCTCACAAAGAAGGTAGTGACTAGAACTGAGATCACAAAAATCCTGCCCCACGAAAAAAAAACCTCATCAGAGGAAAAAAACAAAAGGGCAGGAAAGCTGGGTAGGAACCAAGGCCCAGCTACCAAAATTAAAATCCCATCCTACTAGGCTTCTCTCAGAATAAAAACTTGAAAAAGTGGCAGAAAGCGGTGACGGCCTAGAATGGCTAGTCACATGCTATCTCCAGGTTAAATACGACTCAACGCCTACCCATAATACCGTCGTACCGCACGCTAGTACCCAGCCCCGCTGCTCTCGTGACGCAGAAATATTTAATTTCCGGCTAATTCGTAACTACACAAACGCCAGAAATTCCATATTTCAGCTTCACTACGCAAGAAACAAGACACATCCAGGCCGAGCGCCGAGTACCTTTACTAGTGCAAAAGTTTTGGCTTGACCTGGAAAGCTAGAGGAAAAACGTCAGACCTAGTGATTTAGAAACGGCAAGCCTACAAGCGATATCGATGTTATCTTTTACATAACCGTCCTGGGATGCAACTGTCTTCCAGCGACCATACCTTTGAAAAACTCTTTCAGCGGGTTTGGATGCACCCCCAGATCTAAAAGAATGGGTGCCGTACATGGAAGGATCCGGAACTATTCCTTGAAGGTCCCTAGCCAAATGGTCTCTGAAAGTTGAATAACTGATGGGCTTGTCATTGCTTGCAAGCTTGTGAGACTTCTTTGTCTTGACGAACTGTCTAAAGATAAACTCGTTAAACCGAGGGTCTATACTTAGAACATCAAAATACCTCTTGATCGGGCGATTACAACCTCATCTCCTTGTCTAAGTTGGTCAGGATTACTTTTTTCTACCTTGATAGTCAAACTGATGAGTGTCGTGAAGAATAAAGTTACTCCTGATATTAATTACTTCACTGGATTTAAAAAAACCAGCGTAAGATCAAATGTAAAGGCAAGCATTCCTAAGCATAAAACATCGGCAAGATCAACGAACGTCGCCCAAAATAGCGACGTGTAGAGGATCGGCGGGGAAAAAGGTAACTCTGACTTGCTTTGAGCGGAAAGTCGGCTTTCATTTTGAAAAGCACGCGCGTAGCTGCCTGTATTACCCAAAGCCCTTGCAGATAGAACGGACGACTGAAGCCCGGAAGCTAGGGAAATCAACCGTGGCGTTCTTCCAAAGGCCGTCTTGGAAAACGTCTGAAGCAGAAGATATAGAGAAAAATCAGACGGAAACATTGACACGGACGGGGAACAAAGAGCGAAAAGCAGAAAAAACAAGGACAAATAACGTAAAACTTCATTCCGAGCTAGACAAGATAAATTAACAATAACGGACAAACCACCCATGGCTGCCATGAAAATTTAATCATACACACTTGATAGTGATTGAGCTAGAAAGGGCATAGCACGATGCTGAATTCTGAACAAAGTCTTACAAATGCATAGCAAATATAACACGAGTAATGACGCACTGTAGAAGGGTAACCAAAGACGCTTAACACGTCCCACACATGGGGCAAGTGCTATTATCCTCTGGGTCTCTCGGGCAACTTAAAACTAATGCGTAAAGCGTAAAGCAACTACTTCCAAAGACAAGATCTTGTACCAAAAAGAGAATTTCTAGCTTTGCCTCTAAAAAAGGTTGCGTAAATTTAGGTAAAATAACCCAATCGAGAACAAAAGAATTCCAGTGCTTGCCATCAGAGCACAACAATACCCAAAAATACGAAGACTTCCACAATAGAACAACAAGTGTTCCCTCAGCTAGCCTTACACGCTCTCAAATGAGAAATGACATTTGCAATTTGGCAAAAAGGCGGATGCAGCCGGTTCTTTTCAAACTCCCAATTTTGGGTAAGAGCGTCGACAGCCTTCGTGCATGGCTGTTAAAGCGAACTAATTTAGCGTTGTAGGCGCAAGCAGATTTGTCCACTGTATGAGGCCCCCATTTAAAATCTAAATCCAAGAAATCGTCGTCGTTAAGGGTGTAATCATCAAAATCAATGATTCGACTCAGGCGATCAGCCTCTAAGTTAGATTCCCTAGGAATCCATTTCATGTCCAAAGAAAAGCCAAATCTAACGCACACTTGGAAAATTCTGAGAGCAGAAAGCTGAAGTTCAGAGACTATATGCTACCGTTACGCACGATGCTAACAACATTGGCATTATCTGTAAACCATACCATGCCACCCGCTTTCCCAGCAAACTTGAGATATGTCCAGGTTTGATCCTAATTAGATGCACGCGGATTTCAATAAGCGTCACGAAGTGTCCCCTTGCTCTTCTAGCCAACTTCAACATCACTTGTGTCTCAGAATACAGACAATTTATGTCACAAAGTGTCCCCCAAATGCTGCTCTTTAAGTGAAGCTTAACTGCTGCATTTACCCAAAGCTAAAAATAACGCTAACCTTTACCCTTACCTTATTGCTGAAAATAGGTAGCAAATGCTTAGACTTAAAGCGACACTTTGTGTTGGATGTCAAAATTGGGCGTGCATCTAATTAGGGTCAAACCTGGACATAAGTGAAGTGGGAAGTTGCCATGGCAAAAAAATTATTCAATGAGTCTACGTTAAGCTTCCAAAAAGCTAATTCTTGACAGGCCTGGCTAGTTAAGGATACATTGGAATTCCAGGAAACACTGGTGTTAATAACGGCATACATTGCCCTTGACATAATCCTCGCCAAGGTACCCACACATGGTAATAGAGAAATAATCTGGCCTACCACAGAGAGTAAATCCCTAGCTTTCACAAGCGAGCTGTCGCTATAAAAAATAGCATCTATAGTGCTTTTGAGCTTTAGAATTCTACGCTCAGTAACTAGAACCTTCGAGGGTATTCAAGACAATACCGAGCCAAGTAATAACTTGAGCGGGTTCCCACTGGAACTTTTCCGTGTCAATAACAAAACCGCACCTACGCAAGTCTGCGCAAAAGGCAAGATATTTCCTATGGTCCGGAAAAAAATTCGACTTGGTTGTAACCTGACCGAGGGCCAAACTTAAACAAGTGGAAACCTCTAGAATAAATTTCAAGGCTGTAGAAATATCTTCACACCTAAATTTTTGTTTGTAAACAAATAAGTTAACGTGGCTTAGATTAAGAACATGCCTCTTCTTCCCCGAGACTTGCACTGAAACTGAAAGAGAGTTGATTATAGCTGGCGGAGAATCAAGAGCTTCAACGCATCTATTATCTAATAAATCACAAATCGCCTTCGAAACGAAGCTCATTCCTTGAGGGCAGATATGTTATTAGGGCTAACCTTCGGTGGAGGAATACCAGTGCGCATTTGATCATTTCTCTATGGATTTATGCGCAATAGAAGTATTAAATTAAATTAAATTAAAGTAATTTGGTAACCGACGCGAATGACACTTATTTAAGACAAAGCCCGGGGCGCCAATCTTAACTCACTCATGGAAGCACGTCGCTAAATTGCCACGAACCGATAGCTTATCGGAATGCCCCAAAGAGAACTCGCATGCAACGTGGCTGTGAAGTTTTAATCTCGGAGATAACTTTATCGGTAACTGATCATCACAACAAATATAAACAGAAGTACTAAAAGAAAAAGTGGAATCGACTACACCTTCCACTTGCTCGCCGGCTAGTCATTGACCCGTGTGAGGCTTGGGAAAGAGCAACGCCATCTCCAATGGCCAGATTTGTTGCCTGCAAAGCAGCAACCTGACTTTTGTCTGGCTTCTTAGTTGACCTTCTATCGTCGGAATTGCTCTCGAAAAAACTCAAAGAAGTGGAAGGGGATGACAAGGTTTTAGATGTACGCTGATGAAGAGATCCGAACTTTAGTTTTCCTTTGACAAAATTTGTCTGGCCTGAGATCTCGCACGAGTTTCAGCCCTGATAATTTTCAATTGGATTGTCCAAGCCAGCCCTTCTGTGGTTCTTGATCTACTTGACTAATCGTTGCCAGTTTGTATAAGTCAATAACAAACAATATAGTCTAGCGGGTGTCCTATATGGAGTGCCACAGGGCTCAATACTTGGGCCCGTTCTCTTCAACCTTAATGCGAACGTCGTGCAAGATTGTTTACAAGATGGTTCCTCTTGCTTTAAGTACGCTGACGAAACAACGGTGCTGCATTATGCCACTCCCAAAGACTGATGAAAAAGACCCTCAGCAGCATCGAGTCAGTCGCGGGCAGCTGATAGTAACCTGGTACTGAATGAAACCAAGACCAAGCAGATGGTTACCACTAAGAATATGTCAAAAATGCATAATTTTGACGCATACACTCCACCTCTCACCCTGAAAGATAAGACAGTCGATAGGGTAGAGAAATTTAAGTTGTTAGGAACTTGGCTTAGTGCGGACCTTAAATGGACAGAACATACAAATGAGCTCACGTCATCATGCTATAAAGTGCTAGCCACTCTAGGCGGAAAGACCAAGAACATGCCACCGCAAGAGACTAAGAAGTCTCTCGTTCAAAGCCTCGTCTTATCTAAACTCAATTTTAATCACTCCGTCACTTATCCACTCCCCGCAACGGTATTTTTGCAGAAAATCCGAAAAGAGTACGTGTTCAGAATGCTGCTGCTGGTTTTGTCTTACAGTGCGACGCACCTTACCGTGGCCACCTAACAAAGTTTTGTACAAATTGTCCGCCAACCAGGGTGTGTGAATTTGATTGACAGTCACGTTTCCTTACAAAGCTCGCACAGTTGTAAGTTGAACACCTTTGTATGGGTTGTTGAGTTGACGTATTTGCGCGTAGTCGTCAAATATGAAAGTTTGTTGGGTGGCCACGGTAAGGCGCGTTGCACTGTAAATCGTTTGTGCTCGGAAAGAGACGTCCTTGAGCTTGGCTGGCTACCAACCCTGGAAAATATTCAACTAAGCATTTTTAAAGTTTGGACACCAAGCTCTTTTTAGTGCAGCGTTGCCCGAATACTTGCAAATTGCCTAGGCACAATCCCCAACGTACACTGCGTTCTAGCAATGCGCCTGCAATAGAAATTCTCTTAATTAAGGGTATTTTGCAGGCCTCATTAGCAACTTTATTCAATCCCCTACCCGCAAAAAAAATGATTGTTTTAAAATTTTAAAGAGCAGGGCCAGCACGCGCTTAAGATGTCTTGACAAGGTTCCTAAGTTATGTTTATTCATAGTATTTATAGCATTTCTAGATCTTAACAAATTTCAAAAGTTTTTAACTTGTGTATTACGTTTGTGATTAGTTAGATTATAAGTAGTTAGTTCCTTAGTAAATATGATGGCTGTAAAGCTACCATGTAGAAATACTGTCAAAACATCGTTATTATTATTATTATCAGGAGATTCTTTAACCTTATCGAACGACTTCTCTAAGCACGAAGTCATAGCGTCATCAATTGCGTCAGCCGCAAGTTTCATGTTAAATCTACACTGATCTTCGTTCGCCTTCTTCTTGAAACGATGCTGCTCTTCGAACTTTAATTTCTTAACTTCTCGCAGGTACGAATCAGCAGCCTCAGTGTTTGCTCGTTTGATTTTCTGACAGAGATTGGTCCAGCATTTGTTTCATACAGGATAAAACACTTTCGTTGTTCCTAGAGACTGATGAGTCGACTAGTGAGAGAACTTCGGCTTTAGAGACAGGGTTACTCATTCTGACGCAAAATGCTTGAAAAGCGGGAGAAAGCGGTGACGGCATAGAATGACTAGTCACATGCTGTCTCCAGCTTTAATTAAATAGCGCTGCTGCTCCCGTGACGCAGAAATATTCAATTCCCGGCTTATTCGTAACTACTCAAACGCCAGAAATTCCATTCTTTACTAGGCCGTCAATTCCCACCCTGGTCAGAGTTTTTCTCTGTCCTTGTATGGGCCCATTTCCATCAGTAGGGCTAACGCTCACATGGTTCATATGGGATAGAAAGCTAGCACTTCACATTACACTCTATTCAGTTCACTCTGTTTAAAATATAAGTGCTACACGGCCAACGTTTGTATAAACGTAACCTTTCCTTAATGTACCTCTTCAGTTCCCACGGCCTGCTCCCGTCTGACCTTGTAGCTCAGTCGGTAGAGCGGCGGAGATCTAACCCGAAGGTCGTGGATTCAATTCCCACCCTGGTCAGAGTTTTTCTCTGTCCTTGTGCGGGCCAATTTCCATCAGTAGGGCTAACGTTCACATGGTTCATACGGGATAGAAATCTAGCACTTCACGTTACACTCTATTCAATTAACTTTGATGTAAGATGTGGCAGTAGTTACTTTGTAATTGAAGAGTACGTTTATGTAGCTAACATCTACGAACATTTACCTTCCCAGCGATGACATGCAACAAAAGATAGTCTTTTCAGGTTTTCACCGTCACACCATCATCAAAATCATTCAACAAGAAAATCATGAATCAAAGAGATAAAAGAAGATGAATATTAAAAAAAGTCTCGCAAAGGTGCAGGTCTGTGCGATGTTTCTTCGTGCGGGAAATGTTTAAAGAACTGTTTTACCCAAATTTATAAGGCTTTGTATGCATGGAGACGCCATGTTTGCGTCCTGAGGGCTCATAAACATCTATATGAGTACTTATTCTCATACAAGGACTGTTCAGATTGCAAAATCTCAGCGGATAAGTCACTTTTGTAACCTACGTGACAGCATTCTCGGCCGCAATTTTGACATCGTGTCACGCAAAAGCTTAGAATATTCAATCTAGCTTAATTATCGCAAGACGAAAAACCCTATCAAACTGAAAATTTGTGAACAGATAAGTCTTCAGCTGTTCTAATAACTAACTAAACTCTCAAAAAGATTGATGATCACAGCTTAGGGCCTTGGAACGCTATTTGGTATAATAAAGTAAACAGTTAATTGCAAGTTTGTCAGAAAACAACATCGGCTCCCTAGAGTTTTAGGGCCGTGCGCAAGCTGGGCATTAGTATGGCGCATAGAGCCTGAATCGCGCGTGTTTTTCTGATTTTTGTGACGTCTGCGAGACCAAATCTGTAAAATTAACTGCTAATTTTCTCGCGTTCCCTTCAGCAACTTTTTTTTAAAAAATTGGCTCAGTTCTAAACACATACAGTTCCTATAAAATACCTCAAATTTGTTAAAATCTGTCAAAGCGAATCGAATATTTTTAGAAAAATGACAAATTACAGAATATTGGCAAAACCGTATGAACGACCTTGACTTTTTACCACTTCTAAATGTCAGGCATTATCATTCCCATAATGTGACAAAGAATAAAAAAAAAAATCACCGAACGAAAGTATAAATATTAAGAAATTTAGGCCAAAAATAGAGATATATCTGCCTGTCATTTGACGTGATGTTGCCATGGTAACGACCATAATCCAAAAATTGACACCCGAAAAATAAGCAGTATCAAAACGGTACCCATACTGGCAAATCTCTACAGGAAATAACGTTAAGAGAAATTAACTAGGTTTCGTTTTGTAACTCGTGCTCTGTAGTGAGGGTATTGGCAAATACTCTAGGGAACCACCTTAATTTAGCCTGAGTTAGCAACATTTTAAGTCCTGCTCTGCCTGCAGATTGTTAAGAGGTACGAAGTGCTTAGAAGTGTTCATGAGAACATCGTAAATGGCTTTAAAGACACGAACATCTGGGTGAGTAAAGTCCTGGGAAGGACTCACTGTTTGGGATGACATTAGGGACCTTAAGCAAGGACGACGAGGACGGCTACGAGAACGCCGCAAATTTGCATATTTAGTGGACAAAAACAATAGCTTTGCACGCCCAGCACGTGCGTTTTACATTTTGATACATTTCTTTGCCGTTCTCGTCTTGACTACGACGTGAAATGATCAAATTTGAGGTCATGTGGAGGACGAGAGCACATGATGACGAATTTTCAATTTTCTCTCTGAATATCCACACCGTTCTCATCAATTTTATTCTTGCGTTGTGCATTCACACTTTCCAAGCCGAACGACATGGAGTAATCGTAAAATTATTACAGTAACGGGAAATAATATTTTTAGACAACGTTCTCGTAGTCGTCGTCGTCGTGCTTGCTTAAGGTCCCTAATTGACTGACGTTTGGACAACCTGAGCAGAAGTCATCCTCAATCACTTGACTCTGAGGATGACTTCCGCTCAGGCTGTCGAAACTTCAGTCAATGTCATTATAAACAATCCATCTCAAAACTACACTAACGCCGAGGATCGTACTTCACTTAGTTATGGATAAGAACAATCATAACACGGACTCCATGGTTCCCGTTCGCTGTATCCTGTTTTGTGATATGGTGAAACGGTTTCTCCTTTGCAAAAGTTTCCCAGCTATTCTGTAAAACGCCTTAGAAAGCTGATCCTTGAATGCGTCTCGATAGGCTTCGTTTAGAATCGTGTAACAAATGGGGTTAGCTGCGCTGTTTGCAAATGTAACGATGTTACCGAAGGCGAGAAGATCCCAAAATCCTTCGTACTTTTCTGCAGCATTACCAAAATCCAGCCAAATCCACAAAATGTTATTTGGTAGCAGGCACACAGCGAACAGCAGTGTCACTATTTTAAGCATGCGCACGATTTTCTTCGCTTCTTTGGCTTTACGATCTTGCAAACAAGGGTTCCCATTTTGAGCGCGTCGCCGAAGTTCCCAGCCTATGCTTGCGTAGGCGACCGAAATGACAGCGAGTGGAAAAAGATACTCGAATACAAACAGGCAGGCCGTGTACGTCTTCCGAGAATTTTTGCTCGACCATTCCTCTTCACATTTACCCGATAAACTGTTCTTTTTCGACACTTGAATGTAAGGAATGACGGGAACGATCGACGAGATCCATATTCCCAAAATTATCCATTTAGCCCACTTAGTAGTTATCTGTTTCCGAAGAGGGTGGTTTATTGCCCAGTAACGTGACAAACTTACAGCTGTCAAAGTGTAAATTGAAGCAAAAAGCAACAATGTCTGCAAAGGATATACAACTTTGCACAACAGAGCCCCGTAAG